>NW_020224711.1:0-598 GCF_003070985.1 Temnothorax curvispinosus
TAAAGAAGAGTTAGAAGGCACCTTAATTTCCCTTATCCGAAGGCTGACTTCAAAAATCCCTTCCTAGGATTCCTTCCTAGGATCAATACTTTCTGAGGTAATTGGCAGAGATAATTTGCAGAAATAATTGGCACACGAAATAAATCTCATAATAAAACCTATATATGTATATGTATATGTATATATTTGTTCATATAAATAAAACTACTTTTTTATGGTAATTAGTGTAGTGCATTTTATTGAAAATAAATACATACTCCCTGAAATGAAAATAAAATATCAATAATGACTTTAAATAAATGTTAGAATTAATATTACGGTAATCTTAATATAATATTGTAATAAAGTTGATAGTTTGTTTAAATTTTTATCTCAAAAACATTACAGGAATGATAGAAAAACCTTAGCAAAATGTTATTTGCAACGTTATGGCACTCCCATTTCAACATTACTGAAATTTTGGAATCGTGGTCAAAGTATATTCATAATGATGTTCTATACAACATTAAGAACTACATATTTAACAACATTACAAGTTCTAGAATATCGTTGCAATAACATTGTAATAATGATTTTTTGCTTACTGGGTACATACATG
>NW_020224711.1:698-11380 GCF_003070985.1 Temnothorax curvispinosus
TTGAGAGAATTTGGTAATTGTAATTTAAAAAAATTGAAAATAAAAATTTACGATTTTTGAACATAAAAGTGGCTATAACTCGGAAACGGCTCATTTCCGGACCTATGTTTGTATGAACTTTTTTGCTTGTTTTTGGGTCCCGAATCACCTCCCGAAGTGGAGTAGGCAATTTTTCGGACACCCTGTATATATATATATATATATATATATATAACTAGATTACATTATACTAGATATTTAAAAAACCTGTAAAAATATATTATAATTCCGCATTCCGCATGCTCGTTTTTTAATTACAATATATAATTAAATAATATAAAATCAAATCGACAAATTTTGACGACATCCACAGGACATTCTTAGAACATGAAATAACATGTATAATATAAAAGTAATAAAACATTTTTGTATCGAGATATCTATTGAACAAATATGTAAAATAAGTCATTCAATATTGTTTAACGAAATTAAAATGTAAAAAAACTTGAGTTTAATTTGAAAAATCAGACATATTGACGATGTACTCTGGACATCCCTCAAACGTCTGTGTAAATAACCTCATTATAAGACGTCCAAACAACGTCCTTGAGACGTATTTTAGACGTCCGCAAGAAGACGACATAAATTATACTTTTCGGAGCATACTTCGGACGTCCGAAGGACATCGGTGTGTTGCGTGGGAAGAGATGCAATCATGGTGGATAAGGGTTTTAACATTGAAATGGAATGTCTAGAAAATAATGTGCAATTAATAATTCCACCAAAACTTGAAAAAAACATTCAATTAAATGCAGTTGCAGTAGTACATACTAATAAAATTGCAGCAGCTCGTGTACACGTTGAACGAGCTATTCAAAGATTTAAAATGTTCAAGATAGTCAAATACAAATATTCATAGACATTGATTCCTTATACATAGATAATATTTGTACTATTATTGCTGAACTTACAAATTTGAAAAATCCAATTCTTGCTGATGACAAATTTTAATGCATTTATGCAACAGGAATTGCTTAGTAGCAGACCCTGTTGCAAAAGACCGATAGAAACTTCTAGACAACGATAAAAAGTCTATCAGATTCCATCTGGTTTATCAGTACAACAAAATTGAGACTTTGACAATTGATTTGGATTTATCGGAATCTACAAGCACGCGGTCACTATGAGGATAATCTGTTACGGAATGTATCCGATTCTATTGTTTTCATGTGCATAATGGATTATATTAAGATTTACGAATGTGCGATTTATTGGATTCAAACAGCATCGACACACTGATTGACAGCTGTGTATATTTATATGCAGTTATCGATTTTATTTGAATATTTTTCTATACGTATTTACATATGTTGTAAATTGATAGGTTTTGAACATACTTGACTGTTTGGAAGCGAATGCGCATTAATACGAAAAGTCCACAATTTGTTTCCATCAGATCTTAGTGGCAAAAGCTTATCCATAATGAAAGTACATTTATATCGTCTTATGAGTGATTACAGATATGTAAAGGACTAATTTTTTATAAAAGTGAATCTGGCAATCCAAGGACAAAAACACACAGTTTTCTGATAGAAATTTACTCTTTTAATATAAATCAAGCAGATTTTCCAGATAGGTCTGCAGCAATTGGCATTTACTAGTTGATATTTAATGTGGCATTGCAGACACAATATAAAATATTTATAAGATTCTATTGGGATTTTCAAATTTTGAGATTTTTAAGTATGACGTTGGATATATCGGTCATTTCTGATACGTTTATGATATACCTTTAGATGTTATTAAAAGCATTTGCTGATACGAATTTTGACTTTAACATATCATTTTGTAACAAATTGTTCTTATTAGATTTTATATGCATTCTCTAAGTATACTATTTATTGTATTCAATAGGATGATCTAATGATTTCTTTTTATTGGAATCTATGAGATAATTCCGATTGAGTGAAAAGATATCTTGTCTTGTGTTTATTGGTTTTTCTCATAATTATCTACTTGATAAGATGCTAAATAAAAGAGCAATGTATTTTGAACGAATTCAGCGCTTGTGCTCATAATCTTAATCGATTGCTATTGGTTGCTATATGGCAGTATTCGTATTTGCAAAAGTACTTTCTATCTGCATGTATCGGTGAGTATCCGAACATACGCTAGTCTGTTTTTATGTGCTGTTGCTAAGCAATATTTTATTCATTAGACTGTCGGATTTTTCGCGTATGCCGTCCGGTGACAAAAAAAAATATATTCAGTTGAAGTTTAAAGCGCATTTTCTTAGTTAAAGAAAAAGTAAAATAAGTGTGTGTGTGAGGTGCGCGTATTGTGTGTGACTCCACGGTGGGCTACCGCACGGCCGGCGAAGTTTGCGGCACTTTGGCGCCGACGGAATTGCGATTCGTCGTCGTCGCTGCAAAATTAGAAAAAGGTAAGCATCTTTTTACATCTCATTATTTGCTTTCTCTACTTTCTCTCTCTCGCGCTCTGTAGTTTTTCTTGCTCTCTCGCTTTCTTGCTCTATCGTCGTCTCACTCTCACGTGTACACAAACATTATCCTCAATTGCGAACAGATATCGTCAGACTCCGATACGGACAGATAGAAACAGATAGGTTCGTACTTAAAGAATTTGAAAAACTGGTGTCATCTTAAAAAATCCAATGTAAACTAATACTTAATTAACCCGTATTTACTGATACAAACTAGAGTGAGGTTTTCACAAAGCACAAATGCACACCGATAGGTGCAGATAAAAAATTGTTTGTAAATACGGATAAATCGTCGAATGACTAATTTTCGACCCGAGAATCCATATAGCGACCGATTGAAGGCAGTTTCATCTAGAAAAGTGACTGCATTGGAAAAATCCGATGTAAACAGACACTTATTTAACCGTATTTACTGATAAGAATCGAAGCCTTGTATTGAGGTCGAACTTTTCACAATACGAATATGTGCATATAAAAAGTACTTTGCAGATACGGATTCACGCTCTTTGAACCAAAGATACTTTTGAAATATGACAGTCCATATACAGAATGATTGCTGCCGAAATCTGATTAAAACATATACGTTCCTCTATAATCTCTATATATTGATCGTGTTGTAAGTCCTGATAAAATCCTAGCTTGTAAGTGCAAGTTTATTCCGATTGAGTTCAATAAAAAATTTAAATTTTAAGGTATGTGCAATTGCTGATTAAAAACAATCAAGTCATTAAAATTATTTGCAATTGCAGATAAAAGACGACCAAAGTTTGAAGAATATCTGCAATCTCAGATTGACCTGCGTCGAGTCTCTTTGGAGTTCTATCTGTTTGTATGAGTTGTGATAGATACATATAAAATTTGATTGAATCAACAAATTCCAAAAATCATCAATTTTATCAGAAGTTATGAGAGATTCCAAGGACAAAAACACATTATTTTCAGATAGAATATATTTTTTTATCAGTTTCTATCGGTTCTTTGCAACAGGGGAGAGAAACCTGAGAGCGGCCACCGGGATTATTCCGTTCCAGCGGACGTATACTGACGCGCCGTCTGAGAAAGTGGACGTCAACTACGTCGTTACGCTCGGTAACGGTACACACATGGTTCGTGTCCGTGCTATGGTTCGTGTCCGAACTACTCAGATGGAAGGGATATGCCAGTCGGCTGACTCGACACTCGGCAAGCTTCGAGCGGGGAGAGAAGGGCAGACATACGATCTGCTGTCTCCTTCTCGCTTGAGCTGTGACGTAGCTGCTTAGCACGCGCCGGCTATGCCACGATGCCATGCATTTCGGGTATCGCTCCTCGCGTCTCGCCGAATGTCGAGTCTCGCGTTGGCAAATCGACGATGCGCTATACGTTACATTTACGTTTATATTTACAAATTTTAATTTTTATATTTATAAATAAATAAATAAATATATATATATATATATATATATATATATATATATATATATATTTGAAATTTATAAATATAAAGATTGCAATTATAATTAATTAAAAAAATATTTATAAACATAAAAATTCGTAAATGTAATGTATAGAAATCCCCGTTCTGGCAAATTTGCTCTTATATAAAAAAAAAGTCTTACATTAAAAACCTTTATTTTAGCATAATAGTATTTAAATTTAATATTGAAATGCATAACAATAATTACATATTAACTATATCGAGAAAAAAAGTAGTTCATAATGTTCTTTTTACTCTTATTAAATTTATATTAGCTATTAATGTTTATAAGCGGCCACGAGCAACAGAGAGATATTGAATTAAAATAAAAACAATTTCTTAAATAAACAATACACATGCTTAACGTTTCGACTGTACTTAGTCTTCTTTGGAACGGATTACTACGATAGAAGAAGATAAATATAAAAAATCATGCGTGTGGTCGCCACGCGCGTTAGAAGTGAAACTTCTGAAGGCAAGGTTTTGCCATAACTTTTCTGAAATTAATACAAAAACAATGCAACGGAATTAGTCACTCCAAGCCGCCCGCAACTCGAAAATATAGTATACGCAGTTCTCACTATATCCGTCTTGCCAGTGCCGTACGCCTGATCGAATTTTCGTGACGCGTTTTCGAGTCGCAAAATCGAATTTACTTACCGATCCAAAAGGAGTTTCACTTTGTACGCCTGTTGGTCGAATTTTCGTGACACTATTTCGTGACGTTTTTTCG
This sequence comes from Temnothorax curvispinosus, assembly GCF_003070985.1. NCBI lineage: Eukaryota > Metazoa > Arthropoda > Insecta > Hymenoptera > Formicidae > Temnothorax > Temnothorax curvispinosus. The sequence goes on from NW_020224711.1 coordinate 5,370, forward strand.
TGTCGCACAATCGAACTTACTACCGTACCAATTAAAAAAGTTTCATTTCGTACGCCAATTGGTCGAAAATTTTCGTTGCACTTTTCGTGTCGCATAATCGAACTTACTACCGTGCCAGAAGAAGAACCGTCTCGCCAACGCCGTACGCTTATTGGTCGAATTTTCGTTACATTTTCCGTGTCGCACAATCGAACTTACTACCGTACCAAAAAAGTTTTATTTCGTACGCCTATTGGTCGAATTTTCGTTACACTTTCCGTGTCGCACAATCGAACTTACTACCGTACCAAAGAAGTTTCATTTTGTACGCCTATTGGTCGAATTTTTGTTACATTTTCCGTGTCGCATAATCGAACTTACTACCGTGCCAGAAGAAAAACTATTTCGCCAACGCCGTACGCCTATTGGTCAAATTTTCGTTACACTATTTGTGTCGCACAATCGAACTTACTACACGGAAAAAGGTATTCACCGTATGAGATTGTGCAAGGCGGACCATGAAACGCGCTGCGCCCTGCCACTACGCTGGGCCCTGGGCCGTGTCCCCCACTCTCTTTCGTCGTGCGCCCATGTCAAAACACGCTGCTCGCGCTGCACGATACAACGTGCTACGTTCGCAACGCGAAAGCCGGTGCGATGCACGGAAAAATACCGTGCTTAGTACGAGGATAGACGTTGCTGCGCGGCAGCGTGTTTTGACATGAGCGCACGACGGAAGAGAGTGGGGGACACGGCCCAGCGTAGTGGCAGGGCGCAGCGCGTTTCATGGTCCGCTTTGCATGATCTCATACGGTGAATACCTTTTTCCGTGTACCGTACCAAAAAAGTTTCACTTCCGTTACACTTTTTCGTGTCGCGAATCGAATTCACTACCGTGCCTAAAGAAGTTTCACTTCAAAAAACATGATAATTAATGTTCAAGTTTACATACTAAAACATTAAACATTAGTCTAAACTAAAACATTAAACAATTATCTAATAATATAAACAAAGTAAACAATAATCTAATTAAATCACAAATATAAAAACGCCGGAATAATCGAATAAAACCATAACAAGATAAATTTATATTTATATTGAGAAGTGGTAAAATCTCTTCTGTCAGGAAGAGAATGTAAAGAATTATTAACGGAGGTATTCTGATTTAAAAGATCTTTAAAATATATATTTTTCAGGAACTTTTTATAGGGAAACGAAGAAAGTGAATAACGTTAAACTTTGCATGTTCTCTCTTCACCTTATTTTAAAAATTTATTTTTATTTTTTAAGTAACAAAAATGCTCTTCTTTTCTGTTATATCCTGGTCACCATAAATGACAGACGGTGTAAATAATTCTAGCTGTTCTAAGTATCTGAAACGCAAAAAGCTAAAATTTTCTTATTCAGAAGAAGTATATGTGGCTATAGTCTGAACTAGAATTAAACCAATATTTCCATTCTAGGTTTTAGGCGGCTTTTTTATCAAAAATATTATTAATCAATATTAAATAAACCATTTACGATCTGAGCTTAGATTTTATAGTAGCCTAATAATATTTTTTATATACTATATTTACATATTTTTCCAACTTTAATCAACTATAATACGCGCCGATTAACTTGTCAGACTTACAACACAGCTCCTATTGGATTAATAAAATCCCCTCACACCCCTCTAATTAAATCGATTTAAATAATAGTAAAGAATTTACTACTCTAACAGGAGCTGTGTTGTAAGTCTGACAAGTTAGTCAGCGCGCAATTTATTAAGATTGGAAAAAATATACGTGTAATTATACATAAAAAATATTATTAGGCTATTAAGATCCAAGCTCGGATCGTACACGGCTTATTTAATATTGATTGATTGTATAACAGTCATAAAACGGTTTTATTTCTCTTATATTATTAAAAATCAGAATAATAAATTTATTTTGCCAGTGAATAGAATAACAGTTAAAGCAGCTTAAATCGACAGTAACTGGCAATATATAACGTCTTTACCGATATGAACATTGAAAAAACCGTAAGCCAACTTGCTTTGTCGGATTCACACAGCACTTTTTCGGATCAATCATCAAAACATTATTAATTTCGACCAACGCTTTTGGTCAGAAGATGTAATTTCTAAATTAATAGTTTTAAATTTTATTAAAAATATTATTAAAAATATTATAACTTTTTTCAAAATGTTGTTAATAGAATGAGAATGTGAGCAATACCTTAACGAATTAATAATGCAAAGACATACAGACGTTATTACAACCATTCGAGAAAACTGTTCAACATTTTATGTGTTGCTGCAGAAGAAATTAGTAATGTCGGCGGACAAATTATACGCTAGTGGCTAGTGCTGCTAGAAAAGATCGTAGTATTTTAAGGATACATGCTGTAGATGATATATTGCTTGTCCCTTGCTTGCAGTTTGAAAATGTTTGATTATTAAAAACATTTGATTATTAAAATCTTACATTCAAAATAACGCTTATAGCAGATAAACAAAAATCTTGTCTGTATTTGACATCACACTTGTGAAAATTAAGCGTGTAAAAAATCAGCAAAAGAAATGTAAACGTGCCAAGAAACTATTGTCAATAACATCACACATACACACACAGAAGAAAATGTAAGTAATTGATTTCTTTATTATTACAATAATTTGAATATTGAAATTATTTTGTACCATATGCTTTCTCACACTTATATGTATGTGATTAATAATAAAATATGTTAATGACAAATAATAAATTACAAGAGCGTATTCTGGTTTGAAAGATCTTAAGGACGTTCTCCGGAAAATCGATTTTCTCAAGATTTTCTTGAAACTGTGAATATACATTAATTTATAGGTGTGTTTTATGTGTAGTATAAATTTTAGTACCTTTTGCGGTATTAAAAATCGAGATATTGAGCTTCAAAGTTTTAACTTTTAACACAGAATTCCTATTTCGAGGTACTGTGAAACAGACATTGTAATAAATTGTGAAAAAAGTTTTCTCTAAATGTTTTTGAAAGACTAGTATATGATGCTTTATATATATAAATAGAAATTAATAATATTCGATAAGTTTCAATACCCTTGCGGTACTCGTTTTCGAGAAATACTTGTGTGAAGTACGCGATTTGAAGTTAACTTCTTATTTTTTAGTTGTTATATGTAATATTTAGTAAATTAACTTTAGTAAAATAAATTTTTCTTTTTAAGCATGAATACAAGTTGAGTATGATTGGAACCGGAGAAGGTCTTTAAAAATAAGTATTTTTCAGGAATTTTTTATAGGGGAACGAAGAAAGCGTATAACGTTAAACTTTGCATGTTCTTTTAATCTTATTTTACAAATCTATTTTTATTTTTTAAGTAAGAAAAATATTTTTTTTTTTTGTTACTTTTATATTATATCTTGATCACTAAAAGACGTAAGTATGAGAGACGAAGTAAATGATTCTAGCTGTTCTAGGTATCAGAAACGTAAAAACCAAAAATTTTCTTATTCAGAATAAGTGATATGGGCTATCGTCTGAACTAGAATAAACATTTTTTTTAAATAAAATACTAATAAAATTTTGAAAAAAGTTATAATATTTTAAATAAAAAAGCCGCTCAGAATGGAAATATTGATTTAGTTCTAGTTCAGACGATAGCCACACTTCTCCTGCAGAATAAAAAAATTTTAGCTTTTTGCGTTTCAGATACCTAAAACAGCTAGAATTATTTACATCGTCTGTCATTTATAGTGACCAGGATATAACAGAAAAAAGAGCATTTTTGTTACTTAAAAAATAAAAATAAATTTTTAAAATAAAGTGAAGGAAACATGCAAAGTTTAACGTTATTCACTTTCTTCGTTTCTCTATAAAACATTCCTGAAAAATATATATTTTAATGATCTTTTAAATTAAAATATCTCCGTTAATAATTCTTTATACATTCTCTTCCTAACGTGTGTATGAAGCTATCGTCTCATTTTGCAGAAACTCACAAATTATTGAGAGTTCTGGCTTCTTTCAAAAAACGCATCAGTACAAACTGAGACGCTATGTTCACGCAGCGTCTCATTTTGTCCTGCACAAGTTCCACCACTGTATCTCATCAGATTTTGCAAGATCTATAGTTCTATAACAGTTCTATAAAGAGTTTATCTCGTCAGATTTTGCAAGATCTATAGTTCTATAACAGTTCTATAAAGAGTTCTGCCATATAAAAGCAAAAAAATTAATTATAAGGTACTAAAAAAAAATTACAATGCAACGAGTATACCGGTTGAGACGCCAGTTGAAATTTCGGAGTTCCGGTTTATGTAAAATATTTTTCGAATAGTTTTGAGCATATTGAAACATTTTCTAAAGAGTTCCGAGCGTTAGAATCTTTATTGTGTTATATTTAAAAAAATTAATATTAACCGAAAAGTAATCATGACAGAAGAAGATGAGACGCTGTGCGAAATCTCAGAGTTTTGGCTTATATAAAATATTTTTCGTATAGTTCTGAGCATACTAAAGCATTTTCTAAAGAGTTCCCGCCACTAGCTACGTTGTATATATATGTTTATTAACTTTAGCAAACACTAGCTACGTTGTATAATTTTTAAATAAATTAATACCGCTCAAAAATCAGGAATTTATCGAAAATAAGGTGAGAAGCTGGCCGTATTTCGGCAGTTCTGTGAGTTCTGCTATAATTCTCGTGTAGTTCTGAACGTGTTCTAACGTTGTCCCATTTTATTCTAGCAATAAGCATTATTTATTCATTTTTTAAATAATTTTTATCGCTCGAGAAAGACCCTATTCTCGATAAATTCCTGACTTTCGTGCGTTATTAATTTATTTAAAAATTATACAACATTGCCAATGCCCGGAACTCTTTAGAAATTGTTTTAGTATGCTTAGAACTGTACGAAAAATATTTTATATAAGCCAGAACTTCGAGATTTTCTACAGCGTCTCACCCACATACCCGTAAATGCGTCTTTCTTGGTCAATAAAAATTATTTAAAATATGAATAAATAATGCTTATTGTCAGAACTCTTTAGAAATAAACGTTAGAACACGTTCAGAACTATACGAGAATTATAATAGAACTCACTGTTACCCATGTGTATTTAAGAAAGTGTTTATTTAAGAAAGTGTTTTTATTTTTATCCAATTATCCTTCTGTTGTTGCTCGTAATTTGGCCGCTTGAACATGCATAGGTAAAATAAATTTAATAAGAGTGCAAGAAACATTATAAACTACCATTTTTTTCTCAATATAGTTAATAATATAATTATTGGTATGCATTTAAATATTAAATTTAAAATTTATTATGCAAAGTAAAGGTTTTTAATGTAAGACTTTTTTAGATAGAAAAGCATAGAACGGTGATTTCTATACATTACATTTACGAATTTTAGTTTTTATGTTTATAAATATTTATTTAATTAATTATATTTGCAATCTTTATATATTTATAAATTTCAAATATATATACATATATATATATATTTATTTATTTATTTATTTATTTAATTATAAATATAAAAATTAAAATTTGTATACAAGCAAATGTAACGTATATAGCGGGTATAGCGTATCGTCGATTTGTCAACTCGAGACTCGGCACTCGGCGAGACACGAGACGCGATACCCGAAATGCGTGGCATCGTGGTATAGCCGGCAAGCCGGCCCGTGCAAAGCGGCAACGTCACAGCTCAAGAGAGACAGCAGATCGTATATCTGCCCTTCTCTCCCCGCTCGAAGCTTGCCGACGGCCTAGCGTACACCTAAACAAATTTAGCCCCCCCAAGTGGATTATTGATATATTTTTCTTTACCAATCGTTTGGTGGTTGATTGGTAGTATTTGGTACCGTATTCAAAACGTTCGGTAGTTTTTCGTTTTTCTAGGAAATCAAAAACAAATTTTTGATCTTTTTTTAGCCCCCCCACTTTGACTGTGGTAGTTTTTTTTTTTTTTTAATTGATTGGCGATTGATTGCATGGCAATGTTTGGTACCGCATTAAAAACTTTTGGTGGTTGCGCGTTTCTTTAGAAA
>NW_020224712.1:0-4911 GCF_003070985.1 Temnothorax curvispinosus
TTTACCTTGGACTGCATGCTTTGAAGCGGAATAAGGAATTAAGTTGGGAAGTCCTGCGATGCCTGCTATTGATGAGAGTGCAACGACGTGACCATAATTTTTTTCTATCATAATCGGTAAAAATGCCTGCAACATCTGAAAAAAATCGCGTAATAGTTTTTGAGAGCGCGTAGTATTATGTGCGTAACAGCCCAAGGAGAGTAAAAAGTCAAGATAATGTCATTGTGAAAAAATCAGAGTTTAATCACTGATCATTTTGCACATTTTATTTTAATAACATTGATAGATAATAAGGTAAATTCTTTAAAAAATAATAATTTCTAAAATTTGAAGTATAGGTTCCAATGGAAATCCGTACGAATATAGAAAACGGGCTAACTAAGAACCAGGCGCGGTAAATAATGCGCAAAAGTTTCATTTTTATTATACTAGACAGTAAAAAATAAAATGTTAATCGTAACATTTTTCAAATGTCCCAGAAAGTCCAATCTAAATTTTGAGTTAAAATAACTCATTCATCGTGTGTTACTTGTTGACAAATTAGAAATGTTAATTTATTGACACTATATTTTACATTTATATTTGTTCTTTTAACTTTAAGTATAATGTAAAAATAACTTGTAAAAAATGTCGATATAACATATTTGAATAAACGATAGTTATTTCAACTTAAGAGAAATGTTGTTTTGAACATTTGATTGTAGTAAATTTGATTATTTTGTATGTCAAAGTTTACGATTGAAGATTTACTTTAACTTTTGTTTATGTTAAAATTTGTTTATGTTAAACTTTAAGGCGTGTTGATTTTTTGAAATAATTATGTTAAAAGAACTTAAAATAATATTCAATTTCTAAATGACATACATAAAGTGTTAAGTTATCACGTTGACATTAATATAACACATAAAAATGTTACGAAAATAATAACATAGCTGTTGTATGTTAATTTTACATTGAAATAATAGTCAAATCTTGGTAACACAAGAAAATTTTAACATTTGGACGCACGATTTTTTACTGTACGTGTATTTTACATATCTTCCAACCTTAACTGCGCGTCGACTAAATTTGTCAGACTTGAAACACAGCTCCGGTTGGAGTAGTAAAATCCCCCCTTCCCCCTACACCTAATTAAATCAATTCGGTTTAATTTTTGATGCTATATGGACCGGAGCTGTGTTTCAAGTCTGATCGACAAATTTAGTTGGCGTGCAGTCAAGGTTGGAAGATATGTAAAATAGAAATAAAAATAAAACTTTTGCGCATTATTTACCGCGCCTGGTTCTTAGTTAGCCCGTTTTCTATATTCGTAATAATTTCTAATTATTAAAAAATTTTAATTATTAAATAATTATTCCACAAAAATATAAAACAATTAAAATAGCACTATTTATTTACAAGAGCAGAAAGGCAACTTAATATTTATATAATAGTCGATTTTAACTTACCCAAAAGTGGGCTAGCACATTAACGTTGAAGATTTGTTCGATTTCATCGGCTGTATAATCTAGAAAAGTACGACATGGCATTATACCAGCATTGTTAACTAAAATTGTGACATCGCCGACTTCTTCCTTCACTTTTTTAGCTAGTGCAAAAATCTCTTCTCTTTTAGTTACATCACATCTATAAAATGGTAAAATCTTAATTAAAATTGATCATCGTACTATAAATATTATAATGACATTTCTTACTTTCTAAATTTCTTGGAGTGGAAACTCGACCGAAAGAGTGAGATTTCACTCTTTTAGAGTGAGATTTCACTCTTTTTGGACGCCAAGAAATTTAGAGAGTATATACCCATATATTACTATAGTAATAAGAGAAAGAGAAAGAAAGACGTAGAACAATTTACGATGTGACCTTTGCGTTGCCTAACAGAAGAATTTTAATAACAATTGGAATATTTGTGCAATAGAACGAATTTATCTACTTTTTGCTAAATAAAAGAAACTTTGACTGTTGTATGTCAAAGTAATAATTAAAATTCCTGTGGTCGATACAAGAAACTAATATAAGAGTAACATACCGATAAGCGTATGCATTTTTTCCAATTTGGTTGGCCGTTTCCTCGTTTGTATGTTTATTCACATCTAAGCATACCACTTTCGCGCCCAAAGACGCATATTGAATCGCCAACTCCTTTCCTATACCGTGACCTGCACCTGTTATCTTGTAAATGTAAAGAAATATAATATAAAAACACATTGTTATTGTGAAAACTTATTCACTCTTCGTAAAGTGTATTATTATATCATTATTTAATATATCATCAAAGATTTTTAATATTACATTATATTTATATTTTAATATTACATTATATTTTAACATTGTCTTAACATTAAATAAACATTATATATTTATCTTAATTGACACATATTTGTTACTAATTAAAATCAAAAGTTTGCCATTATTCCTCATTGTTTCACATATAAATATATATGTGTGTGTATATAATTACGATAAATATATAAATAGATGAACAATTTTTTTACTGAAATATATTCATTTTTTTTAATTTTTTAAAATTAAAAAAATTTAATACGTACCAAAACAATCTCACCAGCCACTTCCTTTTCATGTAATCCGAAGCAATGGTGGTATACGCTTTGGCATATGTAGTAAAAAATTTGCAACGTAAGCCATAACAGGTTTACATAAATTTGTACGATCTTGATCATACATATCATAAACTGAAAAGTTATTAATTTTCTTATATGAATATCGCGCGAGTATTAACTAGGGGAGAGGAGGCTACCTTGTGACACAGGCAACAGTGTTACATTGCGATTATTTTGCGATGTGTACGTTTTATGTGCAATTTTATCTGTGGTTATGCTTTATTTATGTGTAACTGAGATCATATTAATCTAAAAGAGGGATTAACACAAGAAATAAAAAAAATACAGGTAAGAATCTCTTTCGACCATACTTAAAAAAATATTTTGTCTCCTAAACTTTTTGTAATATTTATCGCTGCGGTGCGTATAACCTAAGTATGTACGCATGTATTTGTAGGTTAATTCGTTGCAAAACGTATTATATGCATTATAAAACAATTATAAGTCATTAAATATATAAATTTTGCAATAAATGTGTCCAGTGTTGTGTGGGGTACCTTGTGACATAGGCTAGACATACAGCAAATAGGTTATAGCGTGATCTATATGTGTGGTCTATTTTGGTATTCTGCAGATTATAAGAAGATTGAATATCTTTTCAAGATGGACAAAACTTCAAATGCAAAAGAAAAAACCAAAACTAGCAGAGCTAAGGTGGACGAGGCGACAATGAAAGCTGCGGTGTTTCAAGTCGTCAAAGGAAATCAAAGCATTCGAAGCACAGCAAAATCTTTCAATATCAATCACATGACACTGAGTCACTGGGTCACTAAATATAAAGAGGCCACGGACGAGCATAAACTTACTATGAAATTTGTCAATTGTCACATAGTACCCTTCTGCCTGTCACACAATACCCCATCAGTTGGGTAAAGTGTGACATTTTCCATATTTTCATTACATTAAGTTATTTACAGATTACAATATTTTTTTATTCATATACTAATACGTCTATTTCATTCCTAAAGGTTCAATATAAATGCCAATAAAGTTATTTTTTACAAACTCCACGCTAAAAACAAAAATTTATTGCTCCGAAAAAAAAGTGTCACAAGGTAGCCTGGTCTCCCCTACTTACATATACTTACAGATAATAAATAAATTAATTAAAGCTGTAAATTTTAAAAAGTGAAAGAAGACTCATTGAAAGGACAAAATATTTCACATTTTCTTGAAGAAAGCTGATGTTTCGGAATATATTTGATTTAGAATATATAATTTTGTTATTTGTAAGTGAAAAAGGTAAAATTCTACGCGTTGTTAAGTGTATCAAGAATACGTGATATTGATGATAACAAATATTTTAGGAATTTGCTGTGTCAATACTTAACAGCGATGATCTCAGCGGTTCAGATGTGTTATTGATACATTGTGTAAGGTACATTGTGTCGATATGTACATTAAATTCTTAAAATATAGTTTTAAACGTGTGAACTGTTTAACTTATATTTTTCGCAAAATATCCTATATTCCATATTTTTCATATCTTATATCTTTTATATTCTAAAAATTTGTGTTAGTATTATTAAATTGATTATCAATTTAATTATGTAATTGTATTATTTTAGTTTTAGTTTAAGATTTCGTTTCAAGACGGATAGTAGCGGCGCGTGGTTTGCTAAGGCGAAGAAAGGCACATAAATTATTCATGCGAATAATATTATTAGGTACAAAAAATCTAGCCCGACCGTATAAGGCATATTTCTATCTATTTGTGGTATTCACAGATCGATCGAGTTCATCTATATTGTTTATTTTGCAACTTCCGGCTTCAAAATGCGGATAGAATACTTTTTTGTGTGTTTAGCTGCAAAAATTTTTAAAGAATATTATATTAATAGTCGTTTATATTAGCATTCATACCTACCTAGTATAAGTACAGATTGACGTGACGCATAAGTAACATGGTACATAACGTAAAATCGATTTTCTTTTTAACAGCTATATTTGCAAGAACAGCAAAGAAAACTTAGAAAACGTAAAATTTAAGTGGAGTTTAGCAATATTTTTTTCTTATGTTAATTTTATAATATATTAATATTTAAGATATAAAATCCAGTTTTCTTTGTATTTGCAAATCATAAAAAATATAATTTTTGTATTTTATAATTTTTGGTACGAGGTTTTCTAATATTTTTGAATTTTAAATATACAAACATATGAATATACAAACACTTTATATTTTAAATGTGTACAAGTTGATAATTAGGAAGTTGCTGAAAATAAATAGCTCTTGTTTTATAAGCAATTGATGAAAGAATTTAATAAAGTAAGCAACATTATAAAAGAA
>NW_020224713.1:0-3836 GCF_003070985.1 Temnothorax curvispinosus
CGTAATTATCTCTTCGGTTTACACATCGCGAGGTTTCCATCTAGACCTGGGGAAACTACGGCGTGCAACGTGATACCACCGAGAGTGCATTCATCGCGTGTGCATTATAAAATTACCGGGCCTCGTTATTGACAATGATAGTGACGAGCGTCTTCTCCGTGCGGGGATAACTTTACGCAATATCTGCGATGACTGGCCGATGCCAATCTTCTCGGCTTACCGTCGCGAGGTTTACGTTTAGACTTAGAGAAACTACAACGTGCAATATGACACTCTTGAGTGTGCATTTATCGTGTGTGCATTCTAATTACTGGGCCTTATTACTCTGGCCCGCTATACGCATACTTACACATACGTATAATATTTTGTAATGAGAGGTTAACTTACTGACTTGGCTCGACTAGACTCTTATATTTTTATATTAACGAGATCTGTCATCAGTCTCTAGTTTCCTTATATGCTTTTGAAGCTTTGTTTATCACGAACTTTGGTACGGAATAATTGTGTTGTATTTTATATATATTATTAATATAGTGTTATATACTTTGTTCTATTATATCGCGTGTCATTACCGTGCGAACATAGGAACTTGCGTTGTACTGCGTTGTTATATTGATTGCAGTATGGGCTGCATACTGCAATTGACTGATCCTGTAACATATTACAGTACGATGGGTGATCACATATATTTAAGTGAATGTTCTTTGTGTCTTGTCTTAGGTATTTAGTCTATGTGACTGTATTTATATCCTGTCTTTTGGTAATTACATATTGCAGAGCATATGCATTTTCTACCATATTTGCATATCTGGAGATCGCAAACTTTATATGAATAAATAAATCAAGATGCGATGTAATAGTGTACAATATACATTACTTATTCTTGGTTATCCTTCCCTATGTATTATAATGATAACTTATATCACATTACATAACCTATATTAGGTGACAGACAGGTTTTGCATCGCTGCGTGCTTGGTGTGTGTTGGATTCGGGTCTGCAGCAACAATTATACACACTGAACACAACAATTCGACATATCTCACGTTGAAGGATAGATACTTGATTGGAAACCAGAATTTTAACGGACTACTTTTGTACAACAAGTGGTCTGACTATCATATGTTGAGAGATGCTCATATTTTCGGATTATATGACATTAGCATTGTTATTAGTGAATTCTACATATATTCTAACTAATGTCTCAACATTTTCGCACTTTACTACATAGATATCAGTGAAATTCAAACATTAAGGGTCACATTCTTTATACTGAGTAGTCTGAATACCAAATATTAAAGATGATACATTTTTGGGATATATTTGTATCAATATCATTAAATAGTAATAATTACACATATTTTAATTAATATTTCGATATATTTCATGTTGTATCATATAAAACCAGAGAAATTAAAACATTAAAAGTCACATTTTCTGCATCGAATGGTCTGAATGCCAAGTACTAAAAAACGGTATATTTCTAGGATAAATTTCCACTAATATTACTGAACAACAATAGTTATATATATTAGATGCTATATCTTGACATATTTTATATTTTATTACATATAAATCAGTTATACTTAAATATTCAGAGTCACATCTTTTGTGTCGAGTGGTCTGACAGTCAACTGTTGAAATATGGTCATATTTTGGGGCAAATTTGCATTAACATTGTTAAACAGCAACTTTTATATAAATTCTAATTAACGTTTCGACACATTTTATATTCTATTACTTAAAAATCAGCGAATCTCAGACATTAAGAGTTACATTTTGGCATCAGATGGTCTGAATGCCAAGTACTGGATAACGGTATATTTCTAGGGTAAATTTCCATTAATATCATTATGCAACACGTGCATGGAAAGTGCCCTATTACGCACGCTACGCGTGCGTGATAGACCATTTTCCAGGCACTTGCAACATAAAATAGGGAGTGTAAGCCGTGTGTAAAGATGAAAATTCCCGGGTGCGGTTATCGCACTCGCCTTCGGCTCGTGCGTAAACTCCGCACCCGGGAATTTTCATCTTACCTCACTTGTTACACAAATAACTATTAAATAACAATAGTTATATATATTAGAGTCTATATCTTGACATATTTTATATTTTATTACATATAAATCAGTTATACTTAAACATTCAGAGTCATATCTTTTGTATCGAGTGGTTTAACATTCAACTGTTGAAGATGATCACACTCTGTGGTGAATTTACATTAACATTGTTATTAGCAACTTTTACATACATTCTAATTAACGTTTCGATACATTTTATGTTCTATTACATGAAAATCAGCGAATCTCAGACATTAAGAGTCACATTTTGGTATCAGGTAGTCTGAATGCCAAGTACTGGATAACTGTATATTTCTAGGATAAATTTCCACTAATATCACTAAACAACAATAGTTATATATATTAGACGCTATATCTTGACATATTTTATATTTTATTACACATAAATCAGTCATACTTAAATATTCAGAGTTACATCTTTTGTATCGAGTGGTCTAACAGTCAATTGTTGAAAGACGATCACATTTTGAGGGGAATTTGCATTAACTTTGTTAAATAGCAACTTTCACGTACATTCTAACTAACGTTTCGACACATTTTATGTTCTATTACATGAAAATCAGCGTATCTCAGACATTAAGAGTCACATTTTGGTATCAGGTGGTCTGAATGCCAAGTACTGGATTACGGTATATTTTTAGGATAAATTTTTCACTAATTTTACTAAACAACAATAGTTATATATATTAGATGCTATACCCTGACATATTTTATACTTTATTAGATATAAATCAGTTGTCACATCTGTTACATCACGTGGTCCTATTGTGAGAGTTTGCTTTGTTGTTTCTCGAGTCGATTTATATTACTAAATAGCAATAATGTGTTTCAGCCACTTCAGATATGTATATTTTAAATTACTGTTACCTAATTACCTATCGGAGAATCATACTTGGATGCAATGAATGACTTTTATTACTTTGCATATGTATTGTCCTTCGTTTATTTGTTTTCCTGTTTTTTGTTCCTTGTTCAGATACAGAGAGGTCCATAGTAATGCATTCTCAACGTGGGTTTAGTATAAAACAATTATTAACTTTAAACAAATAAAATAGTAAACAATAGGCAAATATGAGACAACATAACCTCATAGAATATTCGTTGAGATGCATTTCTTCTCGACTAATCATTTATTTCAGGACATCTGAATGGAGAGAAGAAATAAAAATACACGTACGCCAAACTTTTCTTTTTCTTTTGTTATTTATTTATTTATCACTGATATAATTACATTATATTTGGACTTCTTTGTCTTAATGTTTATGTTCATGTTCATAATATGCGTTATCACATTATATACATATATTATATTCACCCACCGACTTATATCTAATTGTTTATTAATCTGAATATGTTACAACAAACTTTATTTATCGACAGGTAGGTTAATATATGACGCGCGCGCGTATTGTTTTGAGCATGAGTTTTGAGAGGCACATGATGCGAAACTCACTGCTACATGTCTAGGAACTTTTGTCACCTTAAGGCGGATTTACATGTACGTTAATTCTTTCGAAAACTTTGTTTCTATGATACGAGATTTGCAATAGCACTGATGGGCTCATGTGTTTCTTGATCTTTCGATTTATATTTTATAAATATTATTCTGTACATTGCCTGGTACTTTAATTATAATTAAATAATGAAAACAAATAAAACTAAATAAAATATATCAAAATAAGATAAAATAAAACAAACAAAAATAAAATAAATAAAACTTATATTTGTATTTATATTTATACCAGGCAATTA
>NW_020224714.1:0-5180 GCF_003070985.1 Temnothorax curvispinosus
ATTAGGAAATCGATACATCTATATCTGACAAAAAGCCGGTATTTCATTTAACTCGAAGATCATGAACAGAAGTTCAAACATGTGACAGTCTCTCAACCTGCTCCTACCAACCTGCTTTCCTGCGGGAAAAAAAATCTTTCTAATTGCCCCTCAGGAATGTCGTGGCGTGTGCGTTAGGGAAACATATTATATACGCGTAGGAATCGAGTTGATCGCCAAGCAGAGACGCGCACCTGCACAGTCGCGTGCAGCTGGTCGAGACTCGGGCGACTCCACGACGATTGGATTCGATTACTCCTCGGCTTTTCCAGTGGAGGGTCACCGCCGGGAGACAGGGGGGGTAACCGCAAAGCACCAAAGCGTCAAAGCCGGAACGGTCCAGGTGAAACCCGACGAGTAGTCGCAGGTGAAGCGGAGACGAAAGAACGGGCCAGATCGCTAGACGAGTGTAGGGAGATTGAACTACCCAGGTGAAAGACAAACGGGACAGAGTGACAGAAAAGGCGGCAATCTTCCTTCGATCGCTACTTTCCCTTGTTGCTCTCTTTTAAAGTCTTTTTCATGCGACAGTCACGAGAATTGCGCCGATGACTATGATTTATTGTCGCTGCGGACTTTTCTTGTTGCAAATTGAGGCAAAATAGGAATTCTGCGGCATATGGGGATCTCTAGTGAATGAGGAGTTTCAATCGTTTACGTTTACGGCATATTTTTGTACTTTCTAGTATTTGGAGCATACTTTAAGTTGCACAGAATATCGTTCAGAAAACGATAAATTAATGAGGCTACATGTAAAGCATGACACCATCAATGTCATCAGTGTCATTAGAGATTATTTATAAAGCAATTGTATTTTCTAACTTGGTTGATGTAAGACATGCGATGTTAATATTAAAACGAAGTTACATTACAATAATATATTGTGAAAAAGTAGTTTACAATAATAGCAAATAATGTTAAAAATAATAAGAGAAATAATTAGTAACTTAGCATACAAATTAATTTTATAAAAGTTAATAATATTTTTTAAACTTTTATGCATACAGTACATTCATCATAATTTATAGAACTCAAGGAAAGTGACTTTTTAAGCTTGATAGTTATAATGGACGTTAGTACACGTTTGGTAACCACCGGCGAATCAATTTTTGTGCGGCACACAGGAACTGTTCGCGAGCAAATTGGCGGAAAAGAAATAAGGGCCCGTGCTTTATCCAAAGGGAAAGCAGTGACTGCTTCCTGTTGGCGTTGGCGCAACGCTGTAATTTCAGTAATTCCTCATTTCTCCCTGCGACCTCCTTCTTCAACCCGTCCTGCCCTACCGTTTTGTTTTGTCAAAATTGCTCGCGGCAATGCTCAAGTCGGTACCATCTCCCTTTTCCCTTTTCAACCTCTTCCCCTTTCTCCTTCTGCTTTTTTTTCCAAGCCTATCGCGCGTTGATTGTATCAGGCTTTGTGCGGTTTCCTCGACGTTTTTCGCGTGTTCGCCAACTGTTATTGGTTAAAAGACGAAGAAAAAAATTACGCGTTGGGCTCCATTTATCGTCACGCGGTGCACGCTCGTAAAAAATAAAGCAGATAAAAGGAGGCAGAGGAAAGTAAGTCGGGAGAAGGAGAGAAAAGAAGTGCGCACTAACAAGTGGCCAGATTACAATGTGTACTCCGGCAATTTAAACTTTTGCAACTTGGTCAGCCGAACGGCGCGGCCGGCGCGGCGTGGCGCTGCGCGGCGCAAAAACATCCGTAGGATGCGCGCCGTTCTGCCAGGTGTTGCGTCTTTGTTTGCATAAAGAGGGTATTGGCAGAGTGGTATCCTGTTCGGTGAGGTATTCGTTTAAATGGGATTATATAGGCGCTTCATGATAGCTTCGCGAATGATATTTAATACGGTGGAATATTACGTTGCGAGATATTATATATCAGAGTGATTAAGTATCGTTAAAATGTCATACGAAATGTTTGAAGTAGCTCTAGATTTGTGATTTGGATCGCGATTCGACTGCTATTTGTGTAAAGATTTTTCAACAAACTTGAAATTGATTTTTTTTTAGATTATGATAAGGGTGAAATTTTCCAAATTATAAGTGATCGAAAATACAAGAAATTTCAAGAAATTTTAGACTAAAGTAAATAATGAAATTACATTGAGATCAAATTTAATTTTACATTGCTTTATATTTTATTTTGTATTTTGATATCAAATGATTAATAAAATATCTTTGGCATTAAACCTAGTAATTATATCAATATCAAATTGAAGGAGATAAAGACTTATAGCCCATAAATCTAGCATTTTAAATAATGTTAGAGCAAGACACACGGCTCGTCCTTTACAAACCGATGTCGCGTCGACGAGATCGCAGCTGCTTCGTTAATAATCATCGTCTCATGGTCGATGCATAGGATTGCATCGCGTGAGATCATTGACGTGGATATCAATTATGCACCAGTGTTCGCGCGGTCGTCGTCGGTTAAGCATCGATATCCTTGCGGAGTGTCCTTCCGACGGATCCATGAATATTCGCGGTAGAAAGGAGAGACTCGCGTCCCCCCCCCCTGGTCCCCTTTAACTTGGCCCTTAACCCCAGCCATTTTTTATTCTTCAGCAGGCGTACGTACGCTGCAAGCGCGGACTGAGCGAGAAGGAGCGACTCGAAGAAGCGCACCGTTTTCGTTCGTGAAGGAAGATCGCGCGCACGCAGCTGTCGCTCTCTCAGCACCTGCCTCTCCTGCGATCAATCCTCCGCTCTCACGTGCATGTTATACACGCAGGTCAGGCCGATGTGTAGGTGCACATTGGATTTTACGCGTTTACTCGCGGACTGCCGCGCGCATACGCGCACGCACACGCGCGTAAGTGCACGCGTGCGGCCACGATTTACTGGCGCATCGTACTTCGAACGAACACAAAAAGGTCGAACGGGATTGGGAGGAGGCGAATAAGCGCGAGGGGGTTGAGGTAGATGCATCGAGCAAGGCGGAAGCGATATCGAAATGGGTGCACTCTGAATATGATAATTACTCTGTCTTTCACCGTTATTTATGCATCGATTGATGGAAGCACAATGTCGAAAATTCGAGCATTGTCCTATTACTTGAAATTTGTAAACGAAATGATATTCGCAGAAATTTTATCTACTATATTAATATAAATTTGATTTTTTTAATATTTGAAATCAAAGTATAATTATTAAATCCTTATACAACTTTCATAATTTCCAGATTTGAGTTTATTGATTTTTAGTAAATTCTATTAGAGATTGCAATGTACGTAGTAAGGTACAAAAGTTTTCTCCCAAAAGGATATAAAAAGGGTGATAAAATAAAACAATAATTTTTTATTTTTAATATAATTATCCTTTATTTCAATATATTTTTAAACAATGAATTTGTGCATTAATTACTTTGCTATGTCACTAAAAACATTCTCATTTTTCGCTCTCAAATTAATTTAACACTGCGAAGATTACGTCTTCATCACTAGTAAATTTTTGTCTACACAAATCGAACTTTAATTTGGAAAATAAATGGTTTTTTCATTTCATCTTTTTTGCATATTACGAGCCAAAAAACTTTTGGATATTATTATATATAAATGCAGCACACTTATGACTGTAGCGATTTGTCACGCTATTAAAAATTACACATTCTCTACTGTTTGCATGAATAATCTCGTAGTAAACACTTCGGTAGATAAGACGTTTCCAATGAAGCAAATCCTCGAAGAGCTCACACTGTGTTACGTAACACATGTTAACATTTCTATGTGAACGCAATATGAAGAGCAATTAAAGAATAACTCAGTCGGGAGTCGAGTTATCTCGCTCCCTGGAAAAGCAAACTCAGAACAGGCACGTTTTAAGGTGTGTCAGCATATGACAACGTATCAGAATTGAAACAGCAATCTTTGCATACCCTCCATCGATCACTTTTCATTTTCGCGGTATAGATATATTTGAGAGAGCTATCGGTACTCATCTTTCCAGTCTGTCTTATCTTTACACATTGTAATACGATATATGCGATCCTCATTATGAGAAAGATATTCGTTGACTATGGTAAAACGGTATAATATAATTATTTTTGGTATCCACAAAAAATATGTGAATAAATGTAGTTTAATTTTTAACAATGCATATCCGTTCTCTATAAAATGTAGGTATCGCTGGACACGTTCTAAACGACAATTGTAACATGCGCAACATGATAAAAATATGTTTCGATGGGGTAACAATTCATATCAAAAATAAAGCTTACACATCGCTCCAGCTGTGACGTTGATTTATGCAAAACGAAAAGTCGGGTGAAAGATAAAGCTCTGTTTTAAATATTTTAGATTCTTTTTTTTTTTATACATGTAAATAGAACAGACTGGAAAATAAGTCAATCTTAGTTATACACAGTGTTTGATTTTGCCATGGCCACGAAGTAGTATCACATCGCACGAAGTTCTCCGTAATGTCATTTGAACGAACTTCGCAACCGCGTCGCGACGAAAATGTCGTTTGTTCTCGTCGACGTTGAATCGACTACATTTTCCAAGTTTGCCTCGATCGCGTTTGTGCATTAATAAGATCAACAGCGCAACGTCTTTGCAACATAACGCTTTCGAAGCATGGCTTCCGTGTGATAAATTCATTGTTTACGCACGGTTCAAATATTTATGATCGGAATGGATTCCGCGGATGAAGAGATATAAAGAATCATATGTATAAACATGGCCTTATGTGCTTTACCGTGCGTAAACTACGCTCTAATCTACTCTAGTGGGATTAATAAATATTTGCCAGTCTTAACGTCGCGCGTGCATGCAGGCACCACCTTGTGCAATTCAACGAAGAGCGTCGCAAGATAAGTAATTCCAACGGCGATATACAATTTCATATAATAATTGTTTTTTGAAATATACCATTTTATGTTTATCTTTGTCAGTATCAAAAGTATAGAAAATATAGACATTATACATATATTCCGATTATAAAAAAAACAGAGAGAGAGAGAGAGAGAGAGAGAAAGGCAAATTGTGGAAATCGACAAAAAACATCGCAAGATAAATAGTCCCGACGGCGATATACATTTTGATATAATAATCAGTTTTAATATAACATTATTTTGGTCAGTATCAAAAGCATAGAAAAAATATATAAATTAAATATTCCGATTATGTTCAATGAAAGAGA
>NW_020224715.1:0-4411 GCF_003070985.1 Temnothorax curvispinosus
ATCACGCCTCGTACAATTATAATGTATACGACCGAACGATCTAACTCGATCAATCGTACTTTATCGGGATTACGCTGATTCGAACGAATCCTACTAATCGAGTAAAAGAACCACGATCTCGAAACGTGCGTACTGTATCTCAGATCTTGAGCGAATGGCGCGGAACGCGGCTCGTCGCGTCGCAAGCACGGACCGGTAACGACAAAAGAGAATCGGTAGCGCGCTCCTAGCTTCCGGCACCGTGGTCGCCGCTACGCTATCGATTTCACGAACGAGTCGATATTTTTGAGAACGCGCTAAATTTGAACACCCAAGCAACAATTTTTTACAGTGATAAAGTTCCGCAGGAAGTCCAAAAATCGGACTTTTTTTAACATCTTCCTTTATACAGTCAAATGTTAAATGCCAAATCTTTTTATCATTTTATAATTAATTTTTACGAATGCAAAAGTTGCAAATAAAATTGTTTGCCTTTTCCTTACCTTGTATAGGTACACGAGGTAATTGAAGCCAGTTCTAATTACGCTATTGGAGTTAGTTTGAATTACCCTATTGGTGTAATTTTTTGTCGGTAATTAAAAAAAAACTATAAAAAAAAATTTTTAATTTTAAATGTTTTGTCAGTAAAGTGTAAGCGTATGACAATAATAATAAATAAAAAATAAATTTAATTAGGGGAGACCTACCGGGGCGGGTTGTCACACTTTTCAAATACTGATTTGAAAAAAAATTTGCAATATTTTATAATATCGTATACTACTTTATAATGTAGCTACATCCTTTAGGTTTGGGAAAAAAATATTGGACTTATATATATATTTATACATAAAAAAGATTTATATTTAATTCTAAGTAAAATATAGTAAAATCGTGCAAATGTGACACCTTACCTCGTACCCAGGGTTGGTTGTCACGTATCTTTCATATAGAGGAAACATACGACAACAGTTCTTGTTTTAATGTTTTATTAAAGTTAGTGACAGTTTTTTGCAGATTTAACAACTTAATAATATATTGCAGCATGAATTATAAACAATCATTGAACAAAAAATTAATAATTTTCAACTATGTAATAATTCTCATAAACTTAGAGTAAATAAAAGAATAATAATTCTGAAAAACTCTGTAATACTTTCATAAACTCTAAGTCAATAAAAGAATAATAGTTCTCATAAGCTTTAAATTCCATCTCATTTGAGACAACTTACCCCGAACGATCATTTTAAACAAAAAAGACTGTATTTATAAACTATGTTGCAATAACGATTAACTATTTGCGAAAAAATTATCTAAAACTATAATATTTCTTATAACTAGAGAGAAATTTACGATTAGTAATTTCAAAAACCAACAGAACAAGAAAAATAGAGATAAGAAAAATTTACCCATCGCGGGCATCGCACCCAATTTTTTACAAGTGGTCGCAAATATCACATGCAATGTTTTTGCAACAAGCTATTTCGTACACCCGATTGTTAACACGATAGGCGTAACGTACCGTATACTATAGAAAAATATATGCCACTCAATCTATTAAGTGAAACACAAGCTTTGGGACAACTAACCCATGTGGCTTCTAGCCCGCAGTAGGTCTCTCCTAATAGAAAATAAAACTACTTACTTGCTTAAGGTGGTTCTAGCATTTAGGTCAAATGTAGATAGCCCGGAAAATAAAAGAAAGGTTAACGTTCCTAGAGTGTGTCTGAAAAATTTCGAATTTTTTTACCGCTTGGTTGCGGAGATATATGTCCGTAAACTTTGCCAATTTTACATGATGATAATAGGAAAAAAAGGGTCAGCTCGCACATTTATGGAATACGTTCAAACTTCTCGAGTAGACGAACGAATAAAATACTGTTTAATCGATCCAATAAACATTTCAAAAGATACTGACGCGACACCAAATTGATTGACCGTACCGTATATAAATAAAGCGAAACTTTCGACAAACTTTCGGCAACTTTCGACGTTTCGACACGACACGAAAGTCATGGCGGCCGTCTTGAGTGGCTGCTTGGCAACATCGCACGCGTCAGCTGACACACAAGTCGCGTGTCCTACCATTTTCCCACCGTTGAATAGAGGTTATAACATATCTTTTTCGGCAGTTGTATAAATATATTCACTATCGTGGAATTCTAGAAATTGTGACGTATATTTTTTCTATTTTATTCTTTACCGGCGTGATCATATTTATGGTTATATCACCAACACTATTCAAATTTCTGACTTTACTCTGATATTTTCAGTTTATAGCAACGGTTAAATGAGAAAAAACCTTAAGGAATAATTAATTTTAATGTATGCTAATTTTTACATACTAAATCATTCATATTTGTCACTAGTAACAATAGTTGTTTTTGTGACTTCAAATTACTGCGAGAACCACCTTAAGAAAAAATAGAAAAAATTGTAACAGAACAAGCGAAAACACGATGTGCACTTTCCCAGGTAAAGCGAGATTGATATGTTTGAATGGCGGAGAAGGCGATGTTCTATGGATAGTTATTCATAAGCGGGTTTGGATTTATAACACATAACAGACAATTTATTCTAACAAGGAAAACTTGGGAACTACGGAACGTCGATATGAATCGTACTTTAGCACAGTTTGTAAAGGGGGATCTTCTAAAATATTATTGACTATTGGCCAGCTATTAAAAGTTATTAACAAAAAAAGATTTTAGCATCATGTATAGACCATTGTTATTTTGTCGCGCAAAAAAGCATTAAAAAATAAATAAATTTTGAAATAGTCAAAATTATTGATTTCTTATAAAATATAATGTTAAGAATTTGACGGATAAGAAATATATTAATTAACAACTAACTGTTTCTCTTACATACGTATATCAATGTAATCTTTGCACTAGAATGAATCGTTAAATTTAATGGTTTAACTTTATACTATTAGAGTGCCAAACTAGAGTCAAGCTCAACAGGGTCTTCTTTCCCCGCTAATTTTTCCAAGCCCGTTCCCTTGGCAGTGGTTTCGCTAGATAGTAGATAGGGACAGTGGGAATCTCGTTAATCCATTCATGCGCGTCACTAATTAGATGACGAGACATTTGGCTACTATTAAGAGAGTCATAATTACGACCGCACCGGGGGGTCTGGGGGGGCGGTTAGCCCCCCCAGAGTCCACCCCGTGGTCGGAGTGCGACTGAACGTTATCAGTACTTCCCTGCACAGCAGTAACGGAACCCGCCACCGTGGATTTGCCCATTACAGAGATACATACCCTTCGGATTACATACTCCCGGTATAGGCGACACCTCTGGCCACTGGCAGACACGGTTTCCCGTAACGCACATATGACTCACATTGTACCTGAGCTGTTCCCCAGATAGCAGGATTAAATCCTGCAGCGAGCATGACCTACTCGGATTAGATCAGCTACACTGACAGGACCGGGGTGCCAAGGCACCCCACTAACAGGTAATGCGCAACATGAGCTTCATAGCGCTGACCCACACTAGGCCCTCTATGCCGCTCACTCGGCTATGCGAAACCTCTGCCCCTACGAGTCCGACACCATCTGGTAGGGCACCGGTAGCCTCCCGGCGGGGCTCCCTACCCCCGTAGTACTCGTGTCGAGTGATCTTAGCTCACGTTTGACGAGTCGCCGTCGCTGGTGCCATGCCCCCAGCTACCACGTAATCGCACAAGTCGCCCCGTGCTATTAACGCGTCGCTCATCGGTTGCCCGAAGATCCGGGATTCGGCAGCAGTCGACGCGCCTTAGGAATATACGGCACGTGGTGCGCCATATACCCCGCTCGTATTGGGCACCTCCCACGCACGAGCACGCCGCGCTCGCCTCGCGAAACGCTACCCTGTTCAGTACTACCGGCTGCATCCGTTACCCAGCTGATAGGACCTGGGATTGGGCAGCAGCCCAGCAGTTTTATGGGTAAAGGGCACAGGGTGCACCGTTTACCCGCGCTTGCTTGAATTTCTTCACGTTGACATTCAGAGCACTGGGCAGAAATCACATTGCTGGTAGACTATATATAACACTTACATCAAATTAAGAAGTAGTCTACCACGTAAGGCAGTTGGCTCACGATCCCGAGTTCAAATCCCACCACGGTAAGTGTGTTTTTCAAATACGAGAAAATATTTATAATTATGATGCCAAATTTAGTTATAAAAAAGTAATAAAATTTCGAAATAAATAATTTTTTTTTATTCCGGGTGAATATCGGAAATCAGTGTCCTCTAGTATTAAGAAGACTGCAATTTTAAGTTTATAGTGTCTCATGGTTAGAGGATATTCCTCTAGATTTTAAAATATCTTCTTGAGACCGTATTTCAGGGGAAAATCCTCTAAAATCAAGCGGGAGCCACTAAATGACAGAATATTTTTTTTTGGGTGAATGGATCGATATCGAAGACCCGATCTTGAAAAT
>NW_020224716.1:0-1836 GCF_003070985.1 Temnothorax curvispinosus
GAAGCTAGAAAAGAGATGTGCAAACTCAATCAGAACTCTCAAATGCTTAGGTAGGAAGTGGTGGGGCTCTGACCCATATGTCCTTAGAAAGGTGTATAGGGCGTTAATCCGCTCTAGACTTGAGTATGCAGGATTCCTTATGAATTTTGTCTCCAGGGACCTGTCTACGAAGGTGGACAAAATTCAGATGAGAGCAATCAGATTAGTTATGGGTTACAGATGTACAACTCCCCTTAACGTTATGCTTGCAGAACTTCGCGAACCCTCCCTCTATTTTAGATTCAAATATCTGGCATTGGGTTTTCTTTTTAGAGTTTGGTCCAACGCATCGCATCCCCTGAAGGAAAAACTAACACACTTAAGCAACAGCAGACCTATTGTGCATGGTAGACGCATGAGCGACCCTTTTTTAGAGGCTCTCTCCTCTTTTCAGGAGTATATGGAATATATCCCTCAGAGGGAACACCCGATTTGCTACCCTGAGAATTTTGAAGCTCTGTTCGCCCATTTACAAGTGGACAAGGTCTCCGGTGATTTAATTAAAAAAGATTCTGCTCCCGCGGCTAAATTTAATGAGATTTTTGCCCAGGTCTTGCTCTCGAATCAAGCTATTTTCACAGATGGATCTACTAATATGAGGGAGGTAAATTCCTCTGGCTTCTCGGTTGTTTTGCAGTCTGGCGAGGTATTATTCAGTGCATCCTCCTTTGGTTTCCTTTCCTCCTTTACGGTGGAATCAATGGCTATCCTAAAAGCCCTTCAGATCTGTGAGGAACATGAATGGTCTGAAGCCTTTATTTTCTCGGACTCACTCTCTAACTTACTGGCTATCTCTTCTTGCTTTAAGCCTTCCCATACCTCATTCTTGATCTTAGAAATAAGAAACCTTCTGGTTAAATTTGCAAAGAAGAACTGGAATGTCAATCTTGTTTGGATCCCCTCGCACGTGGGCATTAAAGGGAATGAACTAGCAGATAGGGTCGCCAAGGCAGCTTGCAATGGCCCACGTGGAGATTTCAAAGAAATTCCTCATAGAGAGTTAAAGCGTTTATGGAAAAATGAAACTATCAAAGAATCAATAGAATGGTGTTTTGAGGAAAGGATCTTCAGAGGGTCTAGGTTCTTTTCATTCTTCTATGATCACAGTAACGTTGACTTTAAAAGTGCATGGTTTGATGAATTTATCATTAAGAGAAGGGCATTTACTTCTATTAATCGTTTGAGATGTGGACACTCGTCCCTTCATGATAGTTTGTTTAGATTCCTCATGGTGGATTCCCCGGACTGCCCATATTGCGGAGAGTTGGAGACTCCAGAACACGTTTTCTGGACTTGCTTCAAATATAACGATCAACGTGAAACCATGATAAAGGCTTTGTCTAGAATGTTCGGTTATGGCCCCTACTCGTTGGAGTTTTTACTTCAGCTCCCTGTACCGGAAGTGGCATTCACTCTGGAAAAGTTTATATGTTCATTGCCGATCTTTATATGATCAAGGACCCTCTTATTAGAATTTAACAGATAATTACACCTTACGATGTTTGAAGGAATTGTACGAATAGACGCAATCGAGGTGTGCTCTGCCTCAACTTTAAGGCAATATTGGTTAATTTAGTTAGCGCTCAACTGATTACCATTGTTATTTGGGCGTAATTTAATTAGATTTGTAAGTTTAAGTTTTAAGTCTTAATTTTAAAGTGCAACACGATAGGAAACCCCATATTTATTTATTTGTTGTGCGTTTCTTTCTTTGTGTTTTTTATTTTTAATTTTTCATATAAAGATTCGAAAGGCAAGCCGAGTTATTAGGTTTATAAGGTTTATGTTCGGTTTCAA
>NW_020224717.1:0-5071 GCF_003070985.1 Temnothorax curvispinosus
TCCTCTATTTGCAGTTCCTCTAAGATATCTGAAGACTCTTTTTACATCTTGCCAGTCTTCTTCCGTGGGCTCTAATTGTCTTCTTGCTAAATAGTTTACTGCAAAGGCTATATCAGGTCGTGTAGCATTTGCCAGATACATTAAGCTTCCTATAGCTTCTCTATAAGGTACTCTTTTAGTTTCTTCTCTAATACTCTTTTCTTCTAATTTTCTGTTTTTATTGCTCACTTTTCTGGTGACCATAGGAGTGTTCTGAGGCTTGCATTCATTCATATGAAACTTTTCTAATATGCTCTCAGTATATCGCGTCTGATGAATATACATACAACTTTCTTCTTTGTTTCGCTCTATTCTTATTCCCAGAAAGTTCTTTGGTTCTCCAAGGTCCTTCGTCTCAAATGTTTCACTCAACTTCTTTTTGATTTCTTCTAATTTCTTCTGATCATTACTTGCAACCAACATATCATCTACATAAAGTAATACGATCACTATTTTGCCTTCTTTCCTCCACGTGAACAGGCATGGCTCATGTAGGTCGTTCTCTAATCCAAGTTTCTTAGCCTCTTCTGAAAATCTCTTATTCCATCTTTTCGGACTTATTTTCAATCCGTATAAAGCTCTATTCAATTTACACACCTTAATCTTCTTGGTGTTTTCATCCAGTTCTACTCCTTCTGGAATTTCCATATATATTTCATCTTTTTCTTCTAGAACTCCATTTAAAAACGCAGTCTTAACATCTAGCTGACTAGCGTATAAATTATATTTATTTATTATTGCTAATATAGATCTAACCAGTGACAATCTTGAAACCGGTGCATATGTCTCTTTTAGATCATACACATTTTTGTCTTTACATCCTCTTATCACCAGTCTCGCTTTATATCTGGTTGATCCATCTGCTTCTAATTTCCTCTTAAATACCCACCTTGAATCTATTATATTAGGTCGTCTTCCATCTAATTTCTCTAATGGTCTATCGACAAGTTCCCACACTTGATTAGCATACATAGATTCAAGTTCCTCTTTGACTGCAATTTTCCAATTCTCTCTTTCGTTACTTGATATAGCTTCTTCATAAGTAACAGGCTCTCTATTTAACGATGCCATAAGGCATTGATGTAATTCATCTTCATTCTCTATATTCCGTTGAATATTTTTCACATTAATATAATTAGCAAAGCTAACATCTTCTATTTTTCTCCGCACATCAGTGTCTCCATTATCTTCTAGTTTTCTTTTAGTTTTACTTCTAGTCATTGGAGCTTCACTTTCCTTTCGTGCGTCCTTCTGCTTCTGTTCGTCTAGTTGTGTTGTTTGTTTTCTCGGTCTACCTCTTTTCCTTTTCTCAGGAATCTTTAGTTTTTGTTCTCCCTTTTCCTCATCCTCTACAAATTCTTTCATCCAATTTTTATCTAAGTCTTTTTCTTCTTCTATTTGACTGTTTTGATATACATTTTTATATGTTATCTTTTCATTAAATCTAATGTGTCGGGACTCTATAAATTTTCTTGTGCTTGGATGCCAGAGTATATATCCAGTGTCAGTATATCCTACCAACACACCTCTAATAGCTCTCTTGTCAAATTTCGACGTAGGCTTTGGTACTCTTGCATATCCAATGCATCCAAATCTCTTTATTTGCTCGAAATGACAACTTGTTTCTGATGAGAACTTCTTCAAAGGGATCTCATACTCTATAGTCTTATGTGGAGATCTGTTGTACGCATGCACAGCAGCGTCAACTGCCAACTCCCACATACTCTTTGGTAATCCCGAGTCGAACATATATGTTCTTATTTTCTCTTGCATCGTTCTGTTAAACCTTTCTGCAACTCCATTATGTTCCGGAGTGTACGGTGGTGCATATATGGCTTCTATATTTTCTCTTTTTAACACTTCTTTAAAAGCACCTCCCGTAAATTCCTTGCCTTGATCTGACTTCACATAGCATAGCTTTTCTTCTTTTCCTATTAGATTTCTGGCGGATATTAGGTATTTCTTTAGAGCTTCTCCCGATTCATCTTTCGTCTTCAAGGAGTAAGCTTTCGCTAATCTAGAATAATCGTCTATAAAGGTTATTATAAACCTCTTTCGTCCTGGATAAGATGTAGGTTTTATTGGACCCATGATATCCGTATGTATCACTTGTAGTGGTCTCTGTGCTCTATTTCTGTTTTCTTTAAACGGCAATTTTGCCATCTTTGCCATTATACAGACTTCACACTCTAATATGGAGTTATCAAACTTAACTGTCTCTAATCTCTTTTCTACTTTTTGTAGCTGTCTTAAATAGTTTAACGACGCATGACCTAATCTAACATGCCATAACATCGCCTCATTTATTTTCTCTAATTTCTTTACTTTTTCAATTACTGAGCTTTCACACATTTCTTCTATATTCTCTAATGTTTGTATATCTTCTAACTTAATGACTTGATCGAGTTCAGCATTATTGTATTCTATATTTTTGTTCACATTTGTGAGCTCTCCTTCATTCTCCCTCCCAATCGCAGAGCCAACATTGTCTCTTTCGTCTAATTCTCCCTCCGAAATTGATAATTCACTGGTCTGAATGTTTGCTTGCGATTGTTCAGGAGACTCACAATGTGGAACAATTTCTGCTCTACATCTATACACAGCACATTCTACATTTTCATTGTCCTCTATATTATTGTTTTTAACCTCAAATTGCATAATCCAATTTGGTTTCTCATAAATTCCTTCAAAAACAATTTTATTTGTTAGTTTATTGTGAACTTTAAACACTTTATCATCTAAATAAATACTGAACCCTGCATCAGCCAGCTTTCTTAAAGATAGTAAATTTTCGGATACTTCCTTCGTTGCAATTACATTTGTTAATTTAATTACTTTCTTTTCTTTCTCATTTGTTAACAACAAAAGATCTCCTTTACCATCTATTGAAATGTCTGCAAGCTCATTCTTATTCGCGCATTTAATAACTCTATTATTACATTTTTCAAAGTTTGATAAAATTATATTCTTATTCACAATGTGATCTGTTGCACCCGAATCTACAATAAAATTGACTAATTCTTTTGAACTATCTCTATCTTCTATTACTTTAGCCATGCATAATTTACCTTCTTTTGGTTTTCCTTCAATTGCTGTTTGCGATGGTATAGTTTTCTTGGCTGGTTGTATTTTGGTTACTTTCCCTTTATTATCTACTCTTTTTGTTCCTCTTTGCGCAAATCTACCCTTTTTCTTTATATTTTTATTAACGGTTTTATTTGTATACCTTTTTCCTCTAAATCTGTTCGTCTGGGCTCCGGCATTAGGACAGCTATCACCCTTGTGTCCTCTAATCTCCTGGCAGTAGTAACAAAACCAGGCCTCTGATCCCGCTAGTGGGCAGTCCTTCGGCATGTGACCCAATTTGTTGCATCGGTAGCACTTTACTTCTTTGTGCTCTTCTGCGGTAGCCCTCTGCACTCTAACCTCTGATTTCTCTAGCTTCTCTCTAACTTCACTCTTAGTCTCTGCCTCTAACTGCATCATGAAAGATTTTATTTCATCTACATTCATTTCTTTAAGATTAGTTTGTCTTCTAATTAAATCTACATTCCTCAGTTCCGGCACATTAATTGACACAGCTTGATACAATGCAGATCTCATTTCTTGTTCTGTGAGAGGTACCGCATCTTCGCATGATTCATATTCTCTAATTATTGAATCAAAGCGTTCGCAAAAATCATTTACTTTTTCATCTTTTCTCATTTTAATTTGATAGAGTTTAGTTCGTACCGATGTATGAGTAACGTTTACTTCACTCTTTTTATAACTTCTTAATTTCTTCAAAATTTCTTTTGGATCTTTCTCATGTAAAATTCTTTTATGATAATTTTCATCTAAATGATTGATTATTATATCTCTAACTAGACTTTTTCTCTTAGCAACTTTTAATTCGGAAAGATTTTCTGGATTATCAATGTTTGAATCTATTACATCTAATAACTCGTTATTCATTAATTCGGATTTTAAATAATCCATCCAAAGATCAAAGTTAGATTTTTGCGTCAGCTTATATTCTCTTCTAATATGCAACCTTTGACTGTTTAATTCTACTTCTAAAGCACTCTTAATTGTCTCTAAACTTCTATTTTTCTCGACTGAACAGACTGTTTCATCTAACTTTTTCTTTTTAGGCTCTACTTCTAATTCTTTAACCGTTTGTATACCGTTTTCTACTTTACTTTGCGTATTCTGTTTATTTACCTCTAAACGTCTAATCTTTAGTTTCTCTTTCTCTAAATTTACGCGGGCGACTTCTACCATGTTTTCCATCATGGAGGTTGCTTGGGTCATAACCTTATCCAACATCTTCATTACCGATTCCATTTTCTCAACCATCTTTTCTTGTTTCTCTAAAGCATCTTTGTCCCTATTGGTAGTACAGGACGATTTTCAGCCCATTCTCTATTTACATCTATGTTCTCTATAATTTTTGGTTTGCCGCGTTTCGGGATTGCACCCTTTGCTTCAGTCTCCTTCTTGTTCTCTTTTTCTTCTAAACAAAATTTTTAAATTACTCTATTTCTGAATACACAAGTATGTTATCCTTCTTGATTGTTTTATTTAAAAAAAATACTCTCTTACCTTCATCTTTACTCATCTTTTTATCACTACCTCTCTCTCTCTCTCTCTCTACCACTGTGACCACGCTGCTGTCACTATCGTAGTCAACCAGTGAATCCTGGTTTTCTTCCTCATCCATCGGAAGATTTTTCGTCTTATCTTCTTCCATCTAAATCGGGATTCAAATATCAATTGAACATTAGCATTCCTCTTTTGACAAGATAAACCAACATTCATATTGACCGATAATAATTTACAATTTCTATCACTAGATCTCTTTCAGCGATAAAAATTTAATGCTTATGAGGCTATATAGAACGCACTGCAATTCACAATAACCCCAAAGCGAGAAAACCACGCGCCTCTGCAGGGCTATCCGCACGCGCACACCACTGTCCGTTGCGATCTCCAGCACTGCTGAAAAGATCTATGGGAGCTCGGGTTGATCACGCACGCGCACGGGGCCCAT
>NW_020224718.1:0-3399 GCF_003070985.1 Temnothorax curvispinosus
AATTCTCTTCTTTTTCAGGTTCCTGCCACCGCCGGATCATCGCCGTCATCGATCAGGATCAACGCTGCCACCGGAATCCAGAATCAACGAGGGAATTCGAGTGACCGTCAACGATGGATCAGGTGAGTAGAAGGTAAGTCCAATTTAATAAATTTTCGAAATCTTTTACGAAAAGGATGTTTAATTTATTCACTTATATTGATTTCAGGTGTTGGTTGTACACAAAACTTTAAGTCACTCAAGATGTCGGACGCTCGGATACGTGGGCACATACGCCCCGTTAATCTACGACGGACGATCTTGTTTTCGGTCTAAAAAGGCCGTTCGTCCTTGTAAAGACGACAGTAACGCGTTCCGCGGGCGTTGCCGGTTGTTACGAATGTTGGCGAGCCGTAATTATAGCACTTGTATGACGATCGCGGTGACTTAGCGCGACGAAACAGAGCGAAGTTGATTACGTGTTACACGCTCGAACATCCCCGACAGACTGCCTCGAGCCCTCTTCTTCGCTCCGGCTCCCTACCTACGGTGCCTTTTGCCCCCACTCTTGGGTATACGGTCGCTTTCTCTTCGCAGTACTTTTCTGCTCGCCGGGAGAACAATGGGTGTTTACGATCTTCGGGCCGACAGGTGTGCGCCAGATGTTCGCCGCTACGCAGTTATAATACATGTCGCCCGCTCCCCGCAGTACCCTAGGTCCGCGGTGGAAATTTCCATTCGGAGTACCATCTACTCGATGTCCCGAGACGGACCCCGGGTAGTGGTTTTTCAACTCCCGCATTTTTCGACTTACGACGGCGCCGACCCCCGCGCACGCCTTCTCCGTTGTCCCTTTATATGACCCCGGGTCGACTTCTCGGCGAAGATATCTATGTCGCGATCGCGACCTCCGCCGTTGACGGCGACCCCTTGGTCCCGCTTCGGCGGTTCCCCTTGGCCCGATTCCGCGCTCACTTCCCGTAGCCGATGTCCGGTCTGTGAGTTCCCGCGACATGTCGCCGTATCTCGTGTCCGGGCGATCGGACTTTGACGGCGACCCGTTCCTCGGGTGTACCAGGTCCCACTCATCGTGACCCGCTGGTCTTTCCCCGAGGATGACGCTCGGTTCTCTATTTGGCCTCCTGGTGGCCGTATCGCGCCGGGTTTTCGTAGGTCACCCCTCTCATGACTTTGCGGTGCCAACCGCATCGGCGACGATCTCGCGGCGCACGCCGTTTTGGTACCTGTGTACCCCGTCGCGGTAACTTACGACCCAGTGTGCGAATCTCGTCGTTTTTTCGCGGGTTACCCCTCTCATGACTTCGCGGTGCCAATCGCATCGGTGACAACCTCGCGGTGCACGCCGTTTTAGGAGTTTCGCGACGGTCCGCCATCTTTTTTGTTTATGGCCAGATTTCGACTCTGACCCGCGTGTCGTGCTTCGCGACTCTGCCTTGTCGATCAGGCCTGTACCTCTTACGCGCGTGCCGCCTATCTATGAAAATCGCGGACGATTCGTCCGCTTCGCTGTGCGTCACCTTTCTGCATCGCGGAACGCCTCGGCTGCCCCGAAACTGCGTCGCTGAAACTAAACATCCTTATATCTACTAACGCGCCGGATGAGGTCCCTCTCCTTCCTCCTAAGTCGTCATAGTAAACAAAACAAATAGATACCGGCCGCTGCCGGTAACCTCATCCTCGGAACGCTAACGCTCGATTTATAACTAATTAGGACGCGGCTCCGCCTCGTCCGCTAACGAACCGCTGCTACCCTCCGGGTTCTGGGAGGAGACCGTAGACCCGTGGTCCCCTGTGGCGGGTTCGCCCCCGGTCGTTGTCTTGTCTGCCCATTTTGATGCGTGCGGCTGCAAGGTTAGGTTCCCTCTCGACGATGCGCCACCTTGTCGTGGTGAGAGGGCTCACATGCCGCAGCTCTGAGGGCTGCGACATGTGCTAAGAGCGCACTGGGGGCGAGTCACTCGTGAATTCGCTCCCATTCGCGAGGGTGGCAGATCACCCGCCCGGGTTTGCACCGGAAGGGCCTGCCGAAGGGAGGAGGGATCTTTATAGATCCCGAATCTCTTTGGTGGGTCGGGACACAAGAGGGGGCAATCCCCTTGCCTGCGGCGGAGGGAAAGCTGATCGGGCTCCTCCCGAGGTCGCGGGACTGTGCCCCTGTTAGGGTCTAGGTCATCCTCGCAATGGAGGATCGGGTAGGCTGCACCCTTGGGGGCTCCTAGGAGACCACAAGGGGGTAGAGTACAAGTGCCTGACCGATGGCACTCGCGTCGCGTCGCGTTAGTCCTGGAGACGGTGAGGGGACCCTCGAGTCTTCGCGCCTTGGGGACCGTCCCTCGAGTCTTCGCGCCTTGGGACGGTCAGCCCGTCTCTCGTCTCTGGGGCGAGCAGGGGTCCGCCTTCCCCTGTTTAAAAACTCGAAGGCGGGGACACGGGTAGGGGGGGATGGATGGCTGAAGGATCGTAATAGATCCCGATGTTAGACATCTCACCAACAGGGGTCGGCCTTCCCCTCGTATAAAAACTCGAAGGCTTCGGGCCGGGGATGTTTGCTGGGTTCAAACATCTTCGGGGGTCCTTCAGACCCAAACAGGGGCTCGCCTCACCCTGCACCAACGGAGGCAGTAGGGACTTAGCCACTCGCACTCTTCCGGAAGAGTGCGAGATCCGGGTAGGGGACGCTCTGGAAGCGTGGGCGCCGTTCTCCGTGGAGGGGTGACTGCGTGGACAGAGCGTTCATTCATTCGTTCCGCGGCGCGTTAATCTCGGGGATGGTCGATGTTGGGTGGTCCCTCGAGTCTTCGCGCCTTGGGGCCGCCCGTCTCCCATCACCGGGGTGAGCAGGGGTCCGCCTTCCCCTGTTGAAAAACTCGAAGGCGGGGACACGGGTAGGGGGGGATGGGTGGCTGAAGGATCCTTGGATCCCGATGCCACACATCCCACCAACAGGGGCCGGCCTTCCCCTCGTATAAAAACTCGTAGGCTTCGGGCCGGACATGTTTGTCGCGTACAAACATCTCCGGGGATACGTGTGATCCAAACAGGGCCTCGCCTCACCCTGCACAAACGGAGGCAGTAGGGAATAACTACTCCTTCATGTATAAGGAGATCCGGGTAGGTAGAGATGGTCTGGAAGCGCTGGCGTCCCCCTCCGTGGGGGGATACCCGCGTGGACAGATCACCAAATATGAAAAATAGAAATCGGGTAGGAATCGGGTAGGATTCGGGTAGGGGAGGCGGATAGGCGACCAGGTTCCGGCCTGGGGTGCCACACGCCGGCCACCAGGGGTCTGCATTCCCCCCAGGTTAAAAACACGGATGCAGGGACACGGGTAGGGGAGGCGGATAGGCGACCGGGCTCCGGCCTGGGGTGCCACACGCCGGCCACCAGGGGTCTGCATT
>NW_020224718.1:3409-13515 GCF_003070985.1 Temnothorax curvispinosus
GGGCTCCGGCCTGGGGTGCCACACGCCGGCCACCAGGGGTCTGCATTCCCCCCAGGTTAAAAACACGGATGCAGAGACACGGGCAGGGGGGGATGGATGGTTAAAGGATCCTTGGATCCCGATGCCACACATCTCACCAACAGGGGCTGGCCTTCCCTTCGTATAAAAACTCGAAGGCTTCGGGCCGGGGGTGTTTGTCGAGCACAAACATCTCCGGGGGTCCTTCAGATCCAAACAGGGGCTCGCCTCACCCTGCGTAAACGGAGGCAGTAGGGACGTAGCTACTCCTGCGCGTAGGAGATTCGGGTAGGGGATGCTATGGAAGCGTCGGCGCCTTCCCCCGTGGGAGGGCGCCCACGCGGACAGAGCATCCACTCACATCCGCGGCGCGACAGCCCCGGGGATGGTTGACGGTCGGGTGGCCCCTCGAGTCTTCGCGCCTTGGGACCGCCCGTCTCCCATCACCGAGGTGAGCAGGGGTCCGCCTTCCCCTGTTGAAAAACTCGAAGGTGGGGACACGGGTAGGGGGGGATGGATGGCTGAGGGATCCTCGGATCCTGATGCTAAACATCTCACCAACAGGGGCCGGCCTTCCCCTCGTATAAAAACTCGTAGGCTTCGGGCCGGACATGTTTGTCGCGTACAAACATCTCCGGGGGTACACGTGACCCAAACAGGGCCTCGCCTCACCCTGCACA
Source organism: Temnothorax curvispinosus (assembly GCF_003070985.1). Lineage (NCBI taxonomy): Eukaryota > Metazoa > Arthropoda > Insecta > Hymenoptera > Formicidae > Temnothorax > Temnothorax curvispinosus. The sequence goes on from NW_020224718.1 coordinate 4,108, forward strand.
AACGGAGGCGGTAGGGAATAGCTACTCCTTTATGCATAAGGAGATCCGGGTAGGTAGAGATGGTCTGGAAGCGCTAGCGTCCCCCTCCGTGGGGGGATGCCGGCGTGGACAAACCATCAAATATGGAAAATAGAAATCGGGTAGGAATCGGGTAGGGGAGGCGGATAGGTGACCAGGCTCCGGCCTGGGGTGCCACACGCCGGCCACCAGGGGTCTGCATTCCCCCCAGGTTAAAAACACGGATGCAGGGACACGGGTAGGGGAGGCGGATAGGCGACCGAGCTCCGGCCTGGGGTGCCACACGCCGGCCACCAGGGGTCTGCATTCCCCCCAGGTTAAAACACGGATGCAGGGACACGGGTAGGGGAGGCGGATAGGCGACTGGGCTCCGGCCTGGGGTGCCACACGCCGGCCACCAGGGGTCTGCATTCCCCCCAGGATAAAAAAGACGGATGCAGGGACACGGGAAGAGGCGGTGGATAGGCGACGAGGCGTAAGCTTCGGGTGCCACACATTGCCAACAGGGGGTCACGCCTCCCTCCTGGCCAATCTGGCAAAAAACCGGAGGTCTTAGGCGGGTAGCATGGCAGGCGGAAGGACTACGAGTCCGGAAACCTGGCATAAAAACAGGAGTCCTCCTCCTCCTGCTAATTCGGAGGTAGGACCCGGGCTGTGGGGTGTATCTGCAACATGGCGGATCACTCTGCGGAGAAATGGCGTGGCTGGACGGGGGTGGGGGACGGCCTCGCCCGAGCAGCCCTCTCTCGCATCACGGGGGATTTGCATCACCCCCTGTGCTCTGCGTTATGAGGGCGCCCTTCTCTTAGTCCATCGGGAGACAGTGGATCCGGCCTTTGGCTGGGGGCTCGGGTGGAGTGTCGGACCTTACCGCCAACACTGGCGTCCGCCTAGTGGGAGTCTGCCTCATCCCACTATAAACAATCGGAGGACAGAAAAACGAGAGGGCGGAGGTCACTTCTGCATGACAGTCCGTATTACGGTTCTCCCCCCCGGTGGACGTAGGGGGGATCTTGGGATGCAAGCCCCAGATCGCTGGGGCTTAAATCTATCGGCCACTCTCCTAGTGGGAGTGGTGCACCCTCTCGACGATGCGCCACCTTGCCGTGGTGAGAGGGCTCACATGCCACAGCTCTGAGGGCTGCGACATGTGCTAAGAGCGCACTGGGGGCGAGTCACTCGTGAATTCGCTCCCATTCGCGAGGGTGGCAGATCACCCGCCCGGGTTTGTACCGGAAGGGCCTGCCGAAGGGAGGAGGTATCTTTATAGATCCCAAATCTCTTCGGTGGGCCGGGGCACAGGAGGGGGCAATCCCCTTGCCTGCGGCGGAGGGAAAGCTGATCGGGCTCTTCCCGAGGTCGCGGGACTGTGCCCCTGTTAGGGTCTAGGTCATCCTCGCAATGGAGGATCGGGTAGATTGCACCCTTGGGGGCTCCTAGGAGACCACAAGGGGGCAGAGTACAAGTGCCTGACCGATGGCACTCGCGACGCGTTAGTCCTGGAGACGGTGTGGGGACCCTCGAGTCTTCGCGCCTTGGGGACTGTCCCTCGAGTCTTCGCGCCTTGGGACAGTCAGCCCGTCTCTCGTCTCCGGGGCGAGCAGGGGTCCGCCTTCCCCTGTTTAAAAACTCGAAGGGGGGGGACCGGGGTGGGGGGGGATGGATGGCTGAAGGATCGTAATAGATCCCGATGTTAGACATCCCACCAACAGGGGTCGGCCATCCCCTCATATAAAAACTCGAAGGCTTCGGGCCGGGGGTGTTTGTTGGGTACAAACATCTCCGGGGGTCCTTCAGACCCAAACAAGGGCTCGCCTCACCCTGCACCAACGGAGGCAGTAAGGACTTAGCTACTCGCACTCTTTCGGAAGAGTGCGAGATCCGGGTAGGGGACGCTCTGGAAGCGTGGGCGCCTTTCTCCGTGGAAGGGTGACCGCGTGGACAGAGCGTTCATCCATTCGTTCCGCGGCGCGTTAACCCCGGGGATGGTTGATGTTGGGCGGTCCCTCGAGTCTTCGCGCCTTGGGGCCGCCCGTCTCCCATCACCGGGGTGAGCAGGGGTCCGCCTTCCCCTGTTGAAAAACTCGAAGGCGGGGATACGGGTAGGGGGGGATGGATGGTTGAAAGATCCTCGGATCCCGATGCCAAACATCTCACCAACAGGGGCCGGCCTTCCCCTCGTATAAAAACACGTAGGCTTCGGGCCGGAGGTATTTGTGAATGACAAATATCTCCGGGGGTACGTGCGACCCAAACAGGGCCTCGCCTCACCATGCACCAACGGAGGCAGTAGGGATATAGCTACTCCTCATGAAAAGGAGATCCGGGTAGGGATGATTTGAAAGCGCGACATTCCCTCCGTGGGGGATGTCAGCGTGGACAGATCATCAAAACGGGTTCGCGAGAGATCAAGGTGTCGCGCGGGAGTTTTCGAGACCCTGTCTCGGGGACTCTGTCGTGACACACCGCTAGACGACCAGGGGTTCGGGGGCCTTCCCCTAGGGTAAAAACTCGAAGGCTAGGCCACGCGGTAGTGGATGATGAATGATCAAAGGAGTTCAGGAACTCCCGAGGTCACGCATCATACCAACAGGGGTGCGCCTTCCCCCTCGTATAAAAACTCGGAGTGCGCTCGGGAGGAGTTGCATCAGCATGGATGCATCTCCGAATGGCGGTGCTGCGGCCGATCGAGAGGGCACTGAGGATTAACGACCCTCAGCTAAAGGGCCTTCCCTCGGTTCTGTAAAGAGTTGCTGTCTGGGCCAATTGGTTTACGGGCAATCGTTAAGCGTCCGCCTGGTGGGGTTGCTGACTCACCCACCCAAAATAAACGGAGTCGACACGAGGACGGGAACTGCCCCCACAGGTTGCCAGAGAGAGCAGCGGGGGTGGTCTTCCAGGAAGTCCAGGCCCGAGTAGGGCCAGGGGGAGCTTCGGCACACCCTTTTCTCCTCCAGGGGGTGGGGGGAGTCCTCCCGGAGCCTCTAGGGGCCTGGGGGACCCCTCCACTACGGGTTTTGCGAACCCGGAGTGCCCGAGCACACCAGTACCGTAACCCACGGCATTCCGCAAGGTCTGCCGTGGACCGGGGAGTCCTTCTCCTCAGGACTCGCGAGGCAGACTACCTCTATAAACAATTGTCCGGTCGGTCGGGACCGTGAGGGGAAGGAAAGCTTTTGCTCCCCCAACCGACCTAAGGGAAGGAAAACCCTGACAGAAAACCGGGGGACCGGTCGCCCTGCTTAGGAGTCCGTCCAGTCGGGTCACCCCGGGTCTAGGCCCGGTACATCCCCGGCTGCGCGGACTCCAACGGCTGGTAGGGGTTGGCGGCCCTGACTTCAATCGCCCGGTCGGCTGGGACCGTGAGGGGAAGTTTCTACTTCTCCCGCCGGCCTAGAGGAAGGAAAACCTCGATAAAAAACCGCGGGGTGGGTCTCGAATCGCTCGACCATTGCACACCGGTGCTCCGGCAGGTCGGGTGATTCGGACTCGTTATGGGGGGAGCGGGCCTCTCTCGTCCATTGCACGCCGGTGCTCCGGCGGGGCGGGAGAGGTTACGCCGGGGTCTTGGGGATCCGGGTGGGAGGTCCTCACTTCCGAGGCGGGCAGGGATGCCGTCTCGCCGAGGAGGTGAGAAGACCCTCGTCTCATTACCCATTGCACGCCGGTGCTCCGGCAGGGGAGACGGGGGTAACCCCCTTTCGGGAGTCCCTGTACGTGGTGCAGGGACGACCGGAGGGGAGGCCTGCGTTGGGGACGTGCACACCAGGGACGTGGTCCCACGGTGTCCCCAACGCGGAGGGCAGTCCCGAGCCGCTCCGACATATTCGGAGGCCGGGGTCGGGCTGCCTGGGTGAGTGACCCGTCGGGCCGCTGGGACATATTCCCAGGTCGGGGCCGGCGGGTCTAGTCACCGGACGCAAGGGCCGGTGACGCGTAAGGAGTCCGTTGGGTCGGCGGTGGCGTGGGCGCTCCGGGTCTCCTGCTCGTGCGTGGCGGGGACCGGGATCGAGCGTGCTCGGCCGGGGCCGGGATCGAGATCCCTCGGCCGGCCACCCCTCGCTGCGTGCGGGCGGGGGGGCGGTGTTCTTTCGTCGTCGTCGACCGGCGGACGGTGCCTCAGGGGTCGGGGGCGGTCTCTGGGGGTCCTTCGGGGCCTTTGGGGGGCGCTCTCGATACGGGTTTGGCGAACCCGGGGATACCCGAGGGCTCGGGCGGGCTGGGCTCGTGAGGCGGGCGAAGCCAACCAGCCTAGGGGAAGGACACCCCGAATAATAAACCAACATAAAACCTCATGAAAAATGCTTTCTGGGGATAAGACACTTACAGGTCCAGAGGGTTCGGATGCCTCAGGCCCGGTGGGTGGGAGATGCTCTACGGAGCAAAGTCCTGGTCTCCCCCCATCGTCATTCCACGACGGGACACAAAAAGCGAGGCTTCCACCTGGGTCAAGGGCGAGCCCAGGTGATGGTGCCAACATGGAGGATTTCCCTCCACTTGGGGCTAGGGGGAAGAAGACCTCTAGGAAAATGAGAGGTCCTAAAAGCGCAATCGCGAGAGCTGCGAAGGCTTCGCAGGATTCAAACGCAGGCGCTTCGCTCAACACGGATGGAGAGGGTGAGTCCACCGTCGTGGCAGCAATTAGGAAAAGAGCTGCCGACGAACACAAGATGGAACAGCTCAGGCAAACGAGCAGCGTGTTCCTGAAAAAGGGGCTGGAGACTACCGAGTCCAACGCGACTCTGGACGATGTGGAGTCGATCGACATGGACTCATTGGACTCGGAGGAAAACGCCAGGATCGTTAGAGAGCTCTTTCCCGCTGGCCCCAAGAAAGGTAGGGGAAGACCAGTAACGACTGGCGATTACGAAGTAAAAAAGGCGGAAATCGCCAGGAGAGAAAGAGAGAAGGAAGAACAGAGGCTAAAAGACCTCGATGATCCGTCAATCTCCGCCAATTTTTCGAAACAGAGGAAAGTTAAGGAGAAAGAGTTGACGGAACAACTCAGGATGGCTCCGACACTGAAACTTCCGGGTAGGATTCTCGAGGCGGTAAGAGCGGTGGATAAAGTGTGCACCACCGCGGCAAATCTCAAGGGCACAGACAAAAAGTGTCTGAATGGAGCGGCAGCCACTATCGCTGCAGCGGTTAACCAACTCACAGGAAGGATGAATTCCGAGTCCGGTGCCGCAGTCGAGGTTCAACTCGAGGACCTCCGTATTAAAATATCGTCTCTCGAGGAGGAGAACAAGCGCCTGAGAGATACCGTTGAGAAACTTCTCGCGGACAGGAGGGACACTATAGACAAAGAGGCGGTAAACGCGATGGAGATCGACGAAGTGGCAAATAGCCCACCCATCGGCGTTAGAAAACCCAAGTTACGAAACAGGAAGGAGAATGTGAAGAAATTCACAATAAACGATAGCTCAGATGACGAGGAAATGGCCGTGATCGAGGATACGGTCATGGAATCCGATTCTGAACGCGAAAGAAGGCTGGCGGAGGAAAACCGTCAGAGAATCCTCGAAGAGATGGAAAGAGACGGAATGCCCCCTGTTATTAGACCACCCTTAAAGGCCTCTGGAACCCTGGTGCTGGAACAAGCCGTTCCACCCAGGGAAGAGAAGATTAAGGAGGGAGAAGGCCTGGAGAAGAAAATCCTAAACACCCTCTCCAACAAGATTGAAGAGATGTTTGCCGGCTTGGCGAAAAAGCTGGAAATAAGCCGTGGGCTCGGAAAAGATACCGAGACTCCTATGGCACCTCCAGTTAAGCCGGCAAAAATCAAGGGAAATTCAATTATGGCGAATAAGGGCAAAGCAGGGCCCTTGCCTATGACGAATTCCCAAAGAGCAGGCAATGGCGGAAACAAGAATGGGAAGGACGGATCCCAAGCACTCGCTAAGAGACCCGAGCCTTCAAGGAACCCGCCTGGCGGAAAACCAGCCCCGAAGACCGCACGGGTGGAAGACGCAAAGGAGCAGTGGACCACCGTAGTCAAAAAGAAGAAGAAGAAGAAGGGAGAAAGCGGGGGTGGTAAGAAGAGCGAGGGAACATCCAAGGCTGCGAATAACAAATCCTCCGCGCCGAGGAACGACACAGCCAAGGATAAGGCCTCAGCGGGCAAGCGACCAACGGCCAACAAAGCTGAGAAGAAGGAGAGTAAGAAAAAGAAGCTGCCGCGATCCGCGGCAGTCACGCTTACGAGCCTAGAGGGTAACTATGATTCCCTGCTGAGAGAGGCGACACAAAAGATATCGCTGAAAGATATCGGCATTGAAGGGGGACTTAGACCCAAGAGGGCCCAAACTGGAGCTCTACTGATAGAAGTCCCTGGCAAGGACGGAGCGGCCAAAGCCGATCGGCTCGCTGAGCAAATGACTGCCTTATTTAGAGACAGGCAAGGCGTTAAAGTGGCAAGGCCCTACAAAACCGGTGAAATAAGGATCATGGACCTTGTCGATTCGGTGACCATGGAGGACTTGGCTGCGGCGGTGGCAAACGCTGGGGAATGCCAAGCAGCGCAGGTCCAGATGGGAGCGATGAGGAAGGGGCCAAACGGATTTGGCACAGTATGGGCTAAGTGCCCGCTTGCGTCCGTGAACGCAATACTTAGGAAAGGGAACCATCTTCAAATAGGCTGGTTCAGAGCCCGCGTACAGGCATTGGAGGCAAGACCCTTCCAATGTTTCCGCTGCTTAGAGGGAGGGCACGTAAGATCACAGTGTCCCAGTGAAGTAGATCGCAGTGCCCGATGTTATCGTTGTGGAGAAGACGGACATAGGGCAAATGCATGCACCGCGGCCATTAAGTGCCCCTTGTGCGCTGACTTGGGGAAGCCAGCGGGACATAGAGTCGGAGGCAAGGCCTGCAAGTCGGCCAAAAGGAAAACTAAGCCTCGTAGGGCAGCCCCACAACCCCAAACCTCAACAAGGGTAGTTGGGGAGGAGAAGATGGAGGTCGAGGTGATTCCTGGTAAACCAGGAATCACCAATATAGAGAAGGTATCGCTCAACATACAGAGGAGGATACCAACGAAGAGGACAGCCTCAGAGGTCGCGAACAACACCGACAACGGTGACAACAGCGTCAGCAGGCCCAAGGCGCAGAGGAAGAGGAGAGAACGCACGCCTAAGGGGAGGACTTCGGACGACACGGCTCAACGGGTGGGGCCGTTCGAAAAAGAGAAGGAAGAGACCGGCAAGGATAACGCTGTTAGCGCAGCAACTGCCGACAACGCAACGAACGAGAGGGATCCACTACACATGGATCTGCCCGACGATGGGCAAGAGTCAGAGGAGGAGGTGGAGGCCTCTAAAGTAGGATATTGTTAATGGCCTACAAAATGCTGCAGGCGAATTTGAACCACTGTCGCGCTTCGCAGGACGTGTTTCTACACACAATGGCGGAGCGCGGCAGTGGATTGGGGATCGCGGCCGAGCCGTACCGGGTCCCGCCAAATCACCCGTGCTGGGCGGCTGACCGGCGCGGCTCGGTGGCGATCACATGGCGAATGACGGACCGCCCCGCCCCCTGTTCACGTTTGGAATCGGGGGAGGGCTTTGTGGCCGTCAAGTGGGGTCATTTGACAGTGGTGGGGGTGTACCTCTCCCCAAGCGAGGATATGACCCAATTCGAGAGGGCATTGACGAGCCTTAAAGGCTGTGTCCAAAAGGCGCTCCCAGGTAAGGTGGTGGTGGCCGGGGACTTCAACGCCAAGTCGGTGTTGTGGGGTTCCCCGGCCACCGACCGCCGCGGAAAGGCGCTCGAAGACTGGGCGGTTGGACTAGGCCTGGTAATAGTAAATACCGGGCAGGTCCAGACGTGCGTTAGACAGAGAGGGGGTTCCATCGTCGATTTGACGTGGGCGACCCCCTCCGCTGCGCGTCGTATCAAAGGATGGAGGGTGATGCGGGAGGTAGAGACTTTATCGGATCATCTATTCATAGAGATGAGCCTCCCGGTCACCCCTCCAGATGTCCAAGCCCGCCGTGCCAAAGCGGACGAAATGTTTCCGCGTTGGGCATTGAAGAAGGTGGACCCCGACCTCCTCCGAGCCTCGTTGCGGGTCTCACTTTGGGGAGAGGAAACTCTGGGTGGAGCGACAGACGTCGACGAGGCTACGGCCTGGATTGGCAAGGTAATAAAAGACGCGTGCAACGTGTCAATGCCAAAGTCCAGGCCGTGCCCAAAGAAGAAGGCCTACTGGTGGACGGATGAGATAGCCGAACTTAGGCACTCATCCGTCCGGGCCAGGCGCTCATGGCTACGCGCCAGACGCAGTAAGAACCCTGCGCGCATGGAAGAAGCGGGAGAGGGCTACCGCTCCGCCAAGCGGGCCCTCTCCCAGGCAATTAGGAAGGCCAAGGACCAGAGCTGGAAGGAGCTCTTGGAGACCCTCGAGCAGGAGCCTTGGGGACGCCCATACAAGATGGTATTGAACAAGTTGAGATCATGGGCGTCCCCGGTGACGGAATGCATGGACCCCGAGTTCCTGGATAAAGTGGTCCAAACTCTCTTTCCCGATGACGTGGGGGAGAGAGCGAGTGAGAGTGCCGCCCCTCCGCACCGCGAGGAGTGGGAAGAAGAGGAACTCGGGGTCACCATCGAGGAAATGAAGGCTGCCGCTAAAGGCAGGCTCAAGGCCGGAAAGGCTCCTGGTCCAGACGGGGTCTCCGGAAAGATCTGGTCCTTGGTCACGGGGGAAATGGCCGAACACCTGAGAGCACTATTCAACAAGTGCCTCAGGGAAGGCCGTTTCCCCCGGGCGTGGAAGGTGGCGCGGCTGGTGCTCATCCCCAAGCCGGGGAAGCCGGACGACCAGCCATCGTCTTATAGGCCAATCTGCCTGCTGGACGATGTTGGCAAACTATTTGAAAAGGTGATAGCCAACAGAATCGTCCAGCACCTGTCCCGGGATGGTCCGGACCTCTGTCCGGACCAATATGGCTTCCGAGAGGACAAGTCTACGATAGATGCGATAAAACGCATAATGGCCCTCTCGGAGGCCGCGATGGAGGCTGGCAGGGTGTTACTGGTGGTGTCGTTTGACATAGCAAACGCGTTTAACACCCTGCCATGGGCAGTGATCAGGGAAGCTCTGTTACGCCACGAAGTCCCGTGGTACCTGATCGCTGTCCTATATGATTATCTCCGGGACAGGAGATTGGCCTACACCGACCGCAATGGAGTCGTGTGGGTAAGGCTGGTCGTCCGGGGTGTTCCGCAGGGGTCAGTCCTTGGACCACTCCTGTGGAACATCGGCTACGACGCGGTGTTGCGTATCCCCCTCCCCCTCTGGTGTTGGCTGACAGGTTTGCGATGGCCCTCGCGGGTGTTGACGCAATGTGATTTCTGCCCAGTGCTCTGAATGTCAACGTGAAGAAATTC
>NW_020224718.1:13615-14634 GCF_003070985.1 Temnothorax curvispinosus
CGGTAGTACTGAACAGGGTAGCGTTTCGCGAGGCGAGCGCGGCGTGCTCGTGCGTGGGAGGTGCCCAAAACGAGCGGGGTATATGGCGCACCACGTGCCGTATATTCCTAAGGCGCGTCGACTGCTGCCGAATCCCGGATCCCCGGGCAACCGATGAGCGACGCGTTAACAGTACGGGGTGACTCGTGCGATTACGTGGTAGCTGGTGGCATGGCACCAGCGGCGGCAACTCGTCAAACGTGAGCTAAGATCGCTCGACACGAGTACTACGGGGGTAGGGAGCCCCACCGGGAGGCTACCGGTGCTCTACCAGATGGTGTCGGACTCGTAGGGGCAGAGGTTTCGCATAGCCGAGTGAGCGGCATAGAGGGCTTAGTGTGGGTTAGCGCTATGAAGCTCATGTTGCGCATTACCTGTTAGTGGGGTGCCTTGGCACCCCGGTCCTGTCAGTAGAGCTGATCTAATCCGAGTAGGTCATGCTCGCTGCAGGATTAACCCTGCTACCTGGGGAACACCACAGGTACAATAGTGAGTCATATGTGCGTTACAGGAAACCGTACCCCTACGTTTGAAGGGTCGGCTTGTCCGGGAGTACGTAATCGTCAGGTATGGGCTCTGTAAGGGAGAAATCCCCGGTGTCGGCTCCGATTCTAGCGTGAAGGGAAGTACTGCTGACGTTGATTGCACTCCGACCACGGGAGGATTTTGGGGGGGCTAACCGCCCCCCCAGACCCCCCGGTGCGGTCGTAACTATGACTCTCTTAAGGTAGCCAAATGCCTCGTCATCTAATTAGTGACGCGCATGAATGGATTAACGAGATTCCCACTGTCCCTAGATAGTAGGGACACGGCCGGGGATCCCAGTGCTAGAAAATTTCCACACGCTAAAAAAAAAAAAAAAACCCAACCTAAGGTTAGGTTAGGTTAGGTTGCCTCTCCTCCAGGGGGTGGGGGGAGTCCTCCCGGAGCCTTTAGGGGCCCGGGGGACCCCTCCACTACGGGTTTTGCGAACCCGGAGT
>NW_020224719.1:0-1166 GCF_003070985.1 Temnothorax curvispinosus
CGTAAGAATAAATGTCAGTTTGGTCAAAAAAACAACCTGTGTTAATTTTTCACTGACAAAACAAAGAATTTTGGAAAATATAATTAAATATTTAATATAACTTTGTTCTAAATGGAGGATTCATATTTTATATTTAATAAAACACACGATAAAAAATTAGACTATATATTAAATATTAAATATATTTTAAATTTAAATAATTTTTTGAAATATAATTATTGTAAAAATATACGTATTGTATATATACATATTTATATTTTTTATATGTGTATATAAATATATTTCTTTCTTTTTAAGGGGGTGGTATACTTCTATTTTTTTGAAAAATTCGATTTCCTAAAAACATTATTTTCGTGTACTATATATATGTAGAATTAGTGTACAAACACTTTTCGTTTTTCGATCTGGTTGACATGATATCTCGAGTTAGAAACGTCTGAAACAAAAAATTCAAATGGGATATTAAAATATAAGTAAGTGGCTATAGCCGGTACTAGAATCATAATTTTTTAATTATTTTTAACCCTTTTTTTAAACAATTTTAATTGCAAAAAAGGGTCGAAATATTCAAAAGTCCGCCATTTTGTTTCTTTTTACCCAAAATGTTTAATTCTAGTACCGACTATAGCCACTTACTTATATTTTAATATCCTGTTTGAATTTTTTGTTTCAGACGTTTCTAACTCGAGATATCATGTCAACCAGATTTCTATGGGGTACCTTTATAGTCGCCATTCTGTCTCCATAAATAAGAAAAAAAAATTTTTTTTATGTACTTCAACATATGTGACAAAATATATAACAGTTTCGATATTTCAATACATTTTACTATGACAAAAAAATTCTTGAAAATATGTGCAATAGAAGTATACTACCCCCTTAATAAGAAAAATATATTTTACTGCGACAAAAATGTTATTTGATTCAATTAATTGGCTTTAATATATTAATGATAGTAACATTTTTCTATAGAATTATCTTACCTATATTAATAGTTTTTAATATGAACGTATTTTTCTTGAAAGCGATTGCTAGACATGTTTTTTATTGCATTTAGTAACTTTGGTAGATAATTTAGTTCTTATTATGTCATCGTGCAAGCTAAAGCCAATTCCTAAAAAAATTCAGATTTTTAATATCGAAAAAACCAGCATACTGCGAGCAAC
>NW_020224720.1:0-1155 GCF_003070985.1 Temnothorax curvispinosus
AAATGACGACAATTAATAAATGGGAGAATCATTTGTAATATTAAATACGTTGTTAACGATTTTTCACCTGAAACCTACCTGACCAAGCGGAGTGTCGCGCCATCTTGCGAAGGAGTCCATCCGGATTGTAAATTATCATCGGGCCTGCTTCGGGGAAGGTCATAGATGAGGACCGCGTAGCGAAAATCTAAAAAGAAACGACATTAATCATAGTTCTGGCGACAGTTCTCGGGGTGACGCGGTATCTTCTATACGCGGTGACCTTGGACGGCGGTGGCAGCGGTGATCCTGAGCATCAGCGATGAGGATGAGGACCGTGTAGAGAAAACCTGAAAATAAAAGAGAATTAGTTGGTTAGTTGGACTCTTGATGTCGGGACTTAGCGGATTGAGCGGGTGTCGCGCCATTTTGGCTCCACGTTGACACAGCCTGGTGATTGATAGCGCATATCCGAGAGGAGACAACCCAGATGGAGACCACCTGGCAGGAATCTAAAATTTAGAAGGAATTAGGGAATTATCGAACACGTACTTACCTGAACAAGCGGGTGTCGCTCAATCTCCGAACCGGGGCGACTTCGGGAGGCGGTTGATACCAAGTCCCTGATAACAGCCGATGGTGAGGAGGACCCCGAGGCGGGATTCTGCAAATTGACTTATTTAAACAAATTGAGGAACCATATCGTCGTTCATATCAAAGATACTTACCTTCTCGGTAGAAATAGGACAAACCGAGTGGCGACCGATGACTAATAGGACAAATTAGCGTCTCTCATGACCCGATTACGCATCGTTCGGTTACAACCTAACCTCTTAAGGTTAAGCATTTTTTATTCAATATTTTCATATTTTTAACTTTTCTAAAGTTTTTTATTAACTTATTTATTATTTTATTCTTGCTTTCACTCTGCAAAATAAAATTCCTTTCCATAAAATTATTTTAATACACTTAAAAAGTTATGGTTAGTTACTAGGACTTCATAATTTGGACGCTGGGACAATCGCAGTTTGGCTGGTCATGTATTGGTACATCGATGTCTACTACATTTTTATTTAATTTAAATAAAATACCGCAAAAATGATCACTTTTTTTACTCGTTTAAGCAGAAAATAGTTATAACTTCCTAAATAAAAAAGTTTTTTGTAGCATAAAATT
>NW_020224721.1:0-3556 GCF_003070985.1 Temnothorax curvispinosus
AAAAAAAAAATGCGTCGAAGATCCCGACGGATGAGTCGGCCCGATAAGGAAAAATGCGTTAATTATTTTTCTCGATGCGTATTTTCCATCGATTTATATTTTCCATCGATTTATATTTTCCTCACGCAATAAAATGCTATTGAGTCCGGCGGATGAGTCGGCTTGATAAAAACAATGCATTACTTATTTTCCTCGATGCGTATTTTTCATCGATTTATAATTTTCTCACGCAATAAAATGCTATTCTTAGTATATTTTTCTATTGCAACACTCATGGCCAACACCCCCTTTTTTTACCATATATAAGAACTCGAGACTAGACTTGGGCGTAGTCCATCCGCACTCTTCGAGTGAACTCAAGACGATGGAGAAAATTAACGAATTAAAATGCGTGTGTGATATATTACAAAATCAAAATACAGTCCTGACGAGGGAGATTGAGGATTATTGCAACATGGTGCGGCAGTTGCAGCAACGCGTGAAGTGCTTAACGAAAAAGGTGCCTTCCTTTTTGCATCTCACCGTTCACGTGGACGAGGACGCCTGTTTGGCGCACCGCCGTGTATCATAGTGTAAATAGTAGCTAATTATAAGATCGATTTCGTGTTGTCGCTTCACATTGTTAATTGTACGGTTCTTGTATTGATTAGTTATACCGGGTTAAATTATCGCGCCTATTAGCGAAACGTCGGTGGATCGCGATTAGTACACTTGTCGATATTCGCGCGACTCACCCGACTCGTGCTGCCCGCCCGCGGGTGGCATTCTCCATTATAAGAGGAATTCGGTACTCGCTCGCGCCGTACTTCGCAGGTGCGCGAGCCGGAGTACGGAAGAGAGGGACTCAGCGTCAAACAGTCGGAGAGGACACACCTCTCCGCAGAACTTTTCGTCAAGCCGCCGTGTGGCACACACACATATATTCGCAAGACAGCCGTCTTACGGAAAACACATTTTTGGCCAGCCGTCTTACGGCAGGGACTCATCAGTCGAACGTCGTGAAGCTCACACGTTACCGTTTTCGCGTGCGCGAACTCGGAGTGCTCGGTCGCCCATCGCAGACCACGAAGACCTAATCGCTTGCTATCCTGCATATCTGTGCCTGCTTGCTATACCTGCCTGCCCGCTTGCTATGCCGGACTGTTGCATGCTTTCGCCTTGCACGCCAGAGATCTCGCCAACGGGAGGACGACGTCGACACCCAGGAGGCGCCGGGCAACGACACGGTGAGTCGCCACGCATCTTTTTTGATATTCGCTTGCTTGCTTCGCTTTATTCGCTTTCGCGAGGGCACGGGCCCTCTGGTCCTTCGAGAAATTTTGTTGACCAATCGGAAATCCGGGGAGCGCCTCATACCCCCCCGTGCATTGGTCCTTCGAGCCGGATGTCGCGTTAGAAAATTACCGCCGACCTTTCGCTCACGTCGCATCATTCATTAACTTGTTAATTTTCGCACATTCTTGTAATCGCGCATCGCGATAACACGTGGCGCGTGGTAGTCTCTCGCGATATCTTTCGTTCGCAACTCTTTGTGACGAGAATACTCGCGTGAACTTCTCTGGTCGCAACCATGCCATTGCTGTTATCTGCCTTTGTCGTGAATACGCTTAATTGTTTGTTCTTATAGTCGCGAGATGCAGTAACGCGCGGCGTGTTAATAATCTTTAGTCTCGCGCAATATCTCTCGTTCGCAATTCTTGATTCGCAGCGAGAATACTCGCGTGAACTTCTCGCTCGTCGTAACACGTTCCGTCGCTGTTATTCGCATTAACGCGAATTGCAATAACGCGTGGCGTGTTAATAATCTAATTAATTCGCGACGAGAATATTTGCGTGAATCCACGATCTCGCGCGATATCTCTCGCTCGCAATTCTCTCGCTCGTTGTAACACGTTCCATCGCCGTTATTTGTACTAATCGTAAATTGCGCAATTGACGCGGTAATTAGTTAAAGCCCGTCATTGTTAACATAGAAACCGAAATATTCAGATCTCGAATATTCTCGGGCTGGCCATACGTTTTCGCCGCGCCGTCGACGGCCTTGACGCTCGGTCACGGGCCGGCAGCGTATGTACGCAGTTTTTCTACATAAGCTCGCGTTCCATAATAACGCGCTACCTTATTTTCGTTGTTGCTGGGTGTGTTTCGGCCAGACTCGAAATACATATTGAAAACACATACTGAATATTATTCCGATCGTTGGAATTCTCGCAAACATAATTGCCACCGATCGAATATACTGTTCGTCGGCACTGGTTCCCGGTATAGAATATATTGCAGCACTCAAGGTAATCTCATTGAAGATTATAATTACAATTATAATCACAATTGCAAACAGTTGGCGTAATTGATGCTCATGTCGTGGATTATTGCTCGTGGCATGTGTATACTGCTCATGTCGTGTACGCTGCTCGTGTCGTAGCTCCGCGCGCAACATGTATTGCTGAAAACTTAATTTGAACAAATACTTGAGTGCATTTCTCGCCGTAACCGGGCACCTGTGCCAACCTCATTGATAATTTTAACTATTTTCTTATTTCGTACATCCCTTGCAACCCTCTTCTTTGTTAACTCTACACTGCATTTGGACCCTGCCGTCTTGGCGCATCACCACTCGGGTGGCGCCGAACGGTAGGACCTCGTTACCGCCGTCTTGGCGTAGCACCATCGTTCTCCCGCCATCACGGAGGGCTTCGGGTGTCGCCAAACGGTCGGACCTCATTCGGAGGTCTTCGACTCTCGCCGTCTTGGCGTAGCACCATCGTCCTCCCGCTATCACGGAGGGCTTAGGGTGTCGCCGAACGGCTGGACCTCATTCGGAGGTCACACATCGTCACGCGTGATGTCTCTCGTCCGCACGTCGCATGGGCACGTTCGCAGCGAAGATATTCGCGTAAGCGTAGCTCGTTGAACAAGGGCGAGGCCTTACACCCTCGCCCCGTTATCATGCACCGTCGAGTCATCGTACACTCACGGTGTCCGAGGACACCGCCGTCTTGACGTGTCACCACTCGGGTGACGCCGAACGGTAGGACCGCATTACCGCCGTCTTGGCGCGTCACCATTCGGGTGTCGCCAAACGGCCGGACCTCACTCGGAGGTCATAACCGTCGAGTCATCACACTCCCGGTATCGTGGATATCTCCGTCTTGGCGATCACCATGGTTCCTCCCGCCATCACGGAGGGCTACGGGTGTCGCCAAACGGCCGGACCTCATTCGGAGGCCAAAAATTACCGACGTCTTGGCGTCGGACTCGCGCTTCTCTCGCGCTCACGGAGGGCTGCGGGTGCCGCCAAACGGCCAGACCTCCGTTGGAGGTCGTCAACAAATGTTGCTCGCACGCGCACCCCAGTAGAGGCTACGATTCTTCCGCGCATCTCCGCCCCGTTACCTAGCAGTCAGGTCGAGCGAAGAGCGTGGAAACATTTGAACGGATTGCGGCTAGCTGATCCGCGGTATCACCGACCCGGTCCCATCGACATCCTGATCGGCGCAGAAATCTTCGCGTCGCTACTTCGGGATGGCCGTCGCGTGGGAAAGAAGGGCGAACCAGA
>NW_020224722.1:0-8821 GCF_003070985.1 Temnothorax curvispinosus
ACGACGTTGATTCGACATTCGGTTTTCGACATTGATTCAACGTCGAATCAACTAATCATTTCTGACTGTGTGATACTCCTCAAGATATTCTGGACATGAGGATGATTTTAGGATTTTTTATGCTATTTAAGTCTAGTGGACATTTATGAAAAATTTATAATTTATTACGATACTTAATTAACATTCTAAAATTACTTTAAGTATTTCACAACAATTAATGAAGTCAAATAAAATATTTATATAAAATATTTACAACAATACATGTTGTCCTGGAAGTCCTTCGGATTTTCCGAAGATGTTATTGGCTAGCTGAAAAACAACTAAATATCCTGAAAATATCCCAGGACATCCTGGACATATTGAGGACGATCCTGAGGATATCCTGGACATATTCAGGACGATCCTGAGGACGTCTTGCTATCTGGGATATCATGGAGGCTTCGGACAAAAATCAGAGTCAAAGAAGCAGCAGTGGTCGGCGAGGACTTGGATAATATGTGCTGCCTGTGCTCAGAGATGACAGAATAGAGTTGACGAGAAACAGTGCATTTCGTGCGAACGTATGGCACATAAGTGTGTGCGCTTTTCTTGTAATTATTTTCCGCCATGTTTCGTGTTTTTAATTAATGTTTCCATTTTTCTATTAAAAAATAATTAATAAAATGTATCCTATCATTTTTCATAATCAAAATTATGAATTTTTATTTAAAAAATTTGATGCAATTTTGACATTTCAATTTTTGCACCTCGTTTTCACTCTATACCAGTTGAACAAAGCGACGTAAACCAAAAATGTTCTTATAAATTTTGTAGCCAAGGGTTCACTCTTTACAACAATTTTGCTAAAATGATTTGTTTTGTTATTAAAAATTGACACCGAAGAAATAGTGACGACTTCGCCGGTCTCCCCTAATTATTACTTGAATATAGCTCCTTTTTTGTTTAGTGTATTTTCATAGAATAATGGGATAAAGTAATTGATGTAAAGAAAACACATAATTGTTTTCAAAAAATGTATGTTATATAATTGCATGTGCGTTTGCGCGCGCACATTTGTGTGTGTGTGTGTGTGTGTGCGCGCGCGTGCGCGCGCCAAATTTTGCATTAACTTTAAATACAAATTTTTAATGTCTGTACTATATGCAATCAAATTTTTATTGATAAAAAATTGCATTGTACAATTATATCAGATTCAGTCGCAGGTGCATTAGATTTAAATTTGTGCAATTTTTATTTGTTAATTACCTTATATTGTGATGATGCCGAGCAAAGGATAAAGCAGTTCTTGATATTTTACCACCCGTATAGTTGTGGACATTTATCGTGTCGCTTGATCAGCTTATGCTAGAGAGACAGAAATAATCGAAGTTACAATGTTTACACAAAGGTTTTCTTTACACAAGTAGCTCTCCTTGTGGCGACAACGGCAAAGCTTCTTTCAGTTGTCATACGCACGTTCTCCAATCCATCGAAAGGTACGTAATAAATAGATAAAATTATTTTTTATCTTTCATGGCAAGCATAGTATTAGATTCTCAATGCAAAAGTACT
Organism: Temnothorax curvispinosus; assembly: GCF_003070985.1. Taxonomy (NCBI): domain Eukaryota; kingdom Metazoa; phylum Arthropoda; class Insecta; order Hymenoptera; family Formicidae; genus Temnothorax; species Temnothorax curvispinosus. Next base: position 1,552 of record NW_020224722.1, read on the forward strand.
TCCAAATATATTCTTAGTTTTCATACAAAAAATGGCACAGTTAATTATAATTTCATAATGTTACACGTTAATCTTATTAATATACATATAATCATTTAGAAGACATGACTACAATTAATTATTAGTACATTTCGTTTAGATATTACTAATAATTATATTTTTATATTTTTTTTCTTAAAAGGAAGTTAAAGTCTTTCTAAAATACAAATATGTTTATAAATAATTATTTTATGAACATTTTTCAATTTTATTATCATATATATTATTATCATATTTTATTATTATGTAAATGCGTTGTAGCATAAAATTAAAGATTTATACAATATGAGAGAAAATTTGATTATATTTCCAAATTAAATCTAAAAATATATACAAATGTATAGAAGAATACAAGAAGGTATACAAAAAGAATATTAAATGCAACGAAAATTGTGTTTGCCAATATAATTAACATTAGATATAAATAACTTGATTGCGATTACAGATATAGCTCATGACATTATTGACGTAAAAGTTGGGTATTACTCGTCGGATCGATAAAGTAGCAACTGCGTTTATGAAGTATGTATGTACTAATATACATCGGATGTGTTGAAGGGATGATTGCATATGTACATGTAGAAGTATGAGATACATATACATTAACATGATAAATTGTTTCAATATATAACCCAATTATTTCATTTCATTTTATACTACAAAATGCTTCAGATAAAAGTTTTATAAATTTAAAGAAAAAAATGTGATACGTATAATAAAGACCGTAACCAGATAAGAAGGGTCAATGTGCCCCCACACGAATCATGCTTTTTTTTTGCTTTGATTGCTATCAGTGTCACTTACAATTTAGTCAAATATTAGCTCTTAATATTGAACTGTTTTGCTGTAAAAAATAAAAATAAAAATTTCGAAAATAATTCATATCTTGTGATCGACTTAACCGATTTTGAAGAAATTTTATATGTTGTAGATATCATTGAGACACATTTGTGGAAAATTCGGAAAAGCTTTCTGATGACAGAAACATTGATAAAAAAAAATAAATAAATGTTCTTAATTTTTTTTAGTCCCGATATAAAATTTTAGCACTGGTTACAAGAAAATCGGTCAATTAATACTTATTATTTCTCGAAATTTCTCGAAATTGAATAATTTCCAAACCGGTTTCTAAAAAATCGGTAACAAAAAATTATCCACAAAAAAAATTTAGCTTGATATCTCAAAGTTTGCGGAAATTGGAGCGATCACGTACATTTTTTTTAAACAGAAATCGGAAACCCCTTTACTATTAGCAATTGTTTTAATTCTATTACACTCTTTAGTTCTTTCTAATCCTATTTTATATATAATTCTTTAAGATTCGGTCAATTATTTCCCGAAAAATTGGAAAAATTTCGGAACCGGTTTCCAAAAAATTGGTAATGAAAAATTATATACTTTATGGCAATTTCCGGAAAGTTCTACCCCTACTTCATATATAATTTTTTAAAATTCGGTCCATTAACGAACGAGTAGTTTGCGGACAGACAGACAGAAAAACAGTCGGGTTTTATATTATAACTAGCTGGTTACCCGGGCTTTGTCCCGGAGGACATATGTAATAAGACACGCAAATAGTCTCTCTCTCTCTCTCTCTCTCTCTCTTTCTCTCTTTCTCCCTCTCTTTTCTTCTCTGGAAAATTTCGTATCCGGTTTCCAAAAAGATTGGTAACAAAAACTGTACACATCATGACAATCCCCGGAAAATTTTACCCCTACTTCATATACAATTCTTTGCGATTCGGTCAATTAATTCTCGAAAAATTGGAAAAACTTCTAATACCGGCTTCCAAAAAAATCGGTAACAAAAAATTATACACTTTATAGCACTTCCCGGAAAATTCTACCTCTATTTGATCTATAATTCTTTGAGATTCGGTCAATTATTTCCCGAAAATTTGAGAAAATTAGAAAAACCGGTTTCCAGAAAATCGGTAACGAAAAACTATACACATCATGGCACTTCCCGGAAAATTCTACCCCTGTTTCATATACTTTTGGTAAAAATTCGGTCCACTAACGAATGAGTAGTTCACGGACAGACGGACGGACAGACAAACAGTCGGGTTTTATATTATAGTATGATAGAGATATATATTATTTTGCCCGCGCGTTGCGCGGATGTACCGGTGAAACCTGTTTCAAAATTTTTCAAATTTTTTGGGAATGGCAGTGATGTGTATAATTTTTCTTAAGGGGTCATGCCTAGTTGGAAGGGCATGATTTTCGGGGATTTTTATAAGAAAGTCGATTTATTTTTTCTTACAACAAAAAGTTGATTTTGAAAGTACATATATTGAACAACATTCAGAATTTTTGTTGTTGAAAAATATTGTAAATTAAGGAAGTTACGGCCACTCCTGATTTTTCAGAGGTGTCGTGCGGTGACCACGATAACTCCAAGCCAAATCATTTGAAATCAAGAAACCAAAAAGATTCTGTTAGTATATGAATATATCTTGTTCGTGAACAAAGGAGTTCTTTTTTTAATGAAAAAAATTTTTTTATTGAAGAAAAACGAAAAATTAAGAACCCGAAAAATTGCGTTTTTCCTTAAAACGGCCGCCATTTTGTCAAAAATTATTTTTTTAAAAAATCCTTCGTTCACGAACAAGATATATTCATATACTAACAAAATCTTTTTGGTTTTTTGATTTCAGATAATTTGGCTTGGAGTTATCGTGGTCACCGCACGACACCTCTGAAAAATCAGGAGTGGCCGTAACTTCCTTAATTTGCAATATTTTTCAACGAAAAAAATTCTGAATGTTGTTCAATATATGTACTTTTGATATCAACTTTTTGTTGTAAGAAAAAATAAATTGACTTTCTTATAAAAATCCCCGAAAATCATGCCTTTCCAACTAGGCATGACCCCTTAACTGATTTTTTGGAAACCGTAATCTCTGCAATCAAAATATTAATATCGTTAAATATCGATACTACATTCTTTAGTTCTTTCTACCCCTATTTTATGTAATTCTTTCAGATGCGGTCAATTATTTCCCGAAAAATTGGAAAAATTTCTAAACCGGTTTCCAAAAAGATCAGTAACGAAAAATAATACACTTTATAGCACTCCCCAGAAAATTTTAACTCTACTTTATATACAATTCTTTAAGATTTGGTCAATTAATTTGTTAAATTTATATTATTTTTATTAAAAAAATTTATTTATAATTAATTTTATTACCTTTTTTACTATTAATTATATTAATTTATATTTATAATTATTTAGATATATATTTATGTAAAAAATATAAATATTATTGAGAGTAAATTTTTTTTTACACCCACGAACTATACGTTTTGCAAGATTAAATAAAACTCAATTAATTAATTAATATTTATAATTACAATTTTTGTAATCTCTGCAATTGTTAGTGGACCGCTCGATGTTTTCGCGCGCCGCGCCGAGGAAAACACAAAAAATAGTCAGGAGCTCGTGTAAAACGAGACAAGAGTCACTTTATTTAAAGCTGGTTACAATGTCAGAGTATTCGCGTGGTAATATCGCACTCGCTATCACACCGCTTCATATTCGCTACGATTCGACTCCGTTTTCGATATCGACAAGTGTCGCGTACGAATTGGGATGGCTCACTGAGCTCCCGGCCGGAGCAAGCGAAACGATCGCGGCCGGAGCTCCGAACTTTTCCGCGAGGAATTTCGAGACGTGAGAAACGCTGATTGGCTCCAAATCGTCGAGCGACCAGACTATTGGTCGCAGTACGAGCGATCACGCGATGTACACCTGTGGTCCGGGCGCGAGCGAAAACACCAAAAAAACCGGGGGGAAGGCAAATAAACGCGTTTTGGAGCAAATCGAGCGTTCTCGAATATTCCCAACGCTCGCTTTCACTTTTCGAGCGTTAGATTCTCAACATACCGCCCGCCTTGCATTATAATGCGAAACAAACGGGGGTTAACGAGACAGCATAAGAGCACAAGGAGAAATGTTACATCTTAAGATCTATGTTCTTACATAATACATTTCTTCGCTTTGGAATTTTTATACAATGTCCTTAAGTCTAATGAGGAACAAACGATAGCGTAATGTTAACGGGATTCTCCCGTCGCGGGCGGACCGGTAGACGCAGGCAACCGACGAACGATTCGCATTGGTTTCAAATGATTCTTCCGGCACGCAAGTGAGCGGTTGGCCGATGCAGGTCTAGAGCCGCCCGCCCATCCCAACTAATTGCCCCTTTCCGATGAAGGAGTGGAGAGAGCGGAGGACTGATCCGCGAGACCGCGAATGCGTCGGGTCATGAAATCGTGAATTTCTTTATACGTAGGGTAGGCATCCGTGGAGCCTCGTGTTAGATTCCATTCGATTCGCGTTCTCGGGCTAAATTTCTGCGATATAATGTACACCAAGAGGTCGTCCCACGTAGCGACGGGACGATCGAGTTCTTTAAAGCGGCGAGAGAAGCGGATACATTATCGCGAAGTTGTTTCAATTCGCTAGCGCTTTCGGTTTTCATATGCGGCAAATCAGCGAACGCGTGAATATGCGCGGGAATAATCGCGGCACGGTTGTCGTACTCGTTAACGAGAACTTGCCACGCTGCCTCGTAGTTCGCGTCGGAAACCTAAAGATTGTTAATCAGCAACGAAGCCTCGCCGGAGAGGCTCGCCTTCAAGTAATGCAACTTTGGAGTTTTCGTGAGGGATTCATTTTTGTCTACGAGAGACTCGAAAACTCCGCGAAAATTTTCCCATTCGGGGAAAGTACCCGAAAAGTTCGGAAGCAAGATACGAGGCAAATGCATTGACATTCCAAAGAGCGCGTCGCGATAAGATGACTCGTTACCTCGATCCGACGCGCTCGGAGCGTCGTTACCTAATTTACCGATGACCTCGTGGAGGTGGTCAGCCACGTCGAAGTAGGCTTTCTCTGCGGCGAGAAATTTATCTTGTTGAAAGTGGGGGGTCGACTTCGTCTCCTCCGCGGTAGCCGTTTGTAGAATCTGGACGTGGAGGGCTTGAACTTTCTTCCAGAGCCCCTCCAAATTCGTCAGTCTCTCCTTCGTCTTAGGGAGAGAGACCTGAGCCTTTGGAAGTTTCTTGAAGTTGATCAACGATCGCTTGAGCGTAGTAATCGCCTCGCCTTGGGCGATGAGCAGATTCGTGAGATCCTGAGACATTTTAGACTGTCTGGATCTCGTAGACAACGATCTGACACCTGTGTGTCAATCGGATCGAGGAGCGAAGACGCTCTTGTGCGACTCCGCGGCGGGCAGCAGGGCGATACTCGCGGGAGGCAGGGACGTCTGGCCCGTCTCCGCTTGCGACTCCGCAGCGAGCAGCAGGGCGATACTCGCGGGAAGCAGGGACGTCTGGCACGTCTCCGCTTGCGACTCCGCGGCGAGCAGCAGGGCGATACTCGCGGGAGGCAGGGATGTCTGGCACGTCTCAAAACAGGGCGCCAGTCGGGTGGCGGTGAGCGTATCTCAGCACGATACGTTTGGTGGAGGTCACGCAGGAGCCTCCGGAGCAGGGCGAAGCCGGGTAGCACCGGGCCTCTTCTTCACAGGGGGCACCGATCTTTAAGCGAGCGGGTGCAGAGCGCTCAGAATTCGGCGGATGCGTGTCGCAGGGAGCACGATCCGTTTGCTGGAGGTCGCACAGGAGCCTCCGGAGCACGTCACAATTTTCACAGGGCACCAATATTTAGGAGAGCGGGTGCCGAGCGCTCAATTTACAGAGTGAGCCACGGAGTCGAGAACGCGTATCGCGGAGTACCCGATGAACCGGGAATATCTGTCCGATCACATTCGATGTGCGACGGTTCGAACGGCGAACTCCGTTTGCGAGCGAGTCGAGCGGGCGCGACGGTCCGTCTGTCTCAGAGCACAACGCGATCACTATTGAGGCGGTCAAACTGTCTATGCCGGTCTTTTATTTATCACAATCCGGCTCGAAGGACCATTAAATGTTAGTGGACCGCTCGATGTTTTCGCGCGCCGCGTTGAGGAGAGCACAAAAAATAGTCAGGAGCTCGTGTAAAACAAGACAAGAGTCACTTTATTCAAAGCTGGTTACAATGTCAGAGTATTCGCGTGGTAATATCGCACTCGCTATCACACCGCTTTGTATTCGCTACGATTCGATTCCGTTTTCGATATCGACAAGTGTCGCGTACGAATTGGGATGGCTCCTGAGCTCCCGGCCGAAGCAAGCGAAACGATCGCGGCCGGAGCTCCAAACTTTTCCGCGAGGAATTTCGAGACGTGAGAAATGCTGATTGGCTCCAAATCGTCGAGCGACCAGACTATTGGTCGCAGTACGAGCGATCACGCGATGTACACCTGTGGTCCGGGCGCGAGCGAAAACACCAAAAAACCGGGGGAAAGGCAAATAAACGCGTTTTGGAGCAAATCGAGCGTTCTCGAATATTCCCAACGCTCGCTTTCACTTTTCGAGCGTTAGATTCTCAACAGCAATCAAAATATTAATATCGTTAAATATCGATACTACATTCTTTAGTTCTTTCTACCCCTATTTCATGTAATTCTTTTAGATTCGGTCAATTCTTTCTCGAAAAATTAAAAAAATGTTTGAACCGGTTTCAAAAAAAATCGGTAACGAAAAATAATATACTTTATAGCACTCCTCAGAAAAAAATTCTACTACTTCATATACAATTCTTTGAGATTCGGTCAATTAATTTCCATAAAATTGGAAAAATTAGAAAAACCTGTTTCCAGAAAATCAAAAATTTTGGTACCAGTTTTCAAAAAAATTGGTAACAAAAAATTATACGCTTTATAGCACTCCCCGGAAAATTCTACCCTTGTTTCATATATAATTCTTTGAGATTTGGTCGATTATTTCCCGAAAAATTATAAAAATTAGAAAAATCGGTAACACAAAACTATACACTTTATGACACTCCCCGGGAAATTCTACCCCTATTTCATGTACCCTTGATAAAAATTCGGTCCACTAACGAATGAGTAGTTCGCGGTCAGACAGACAGACGTCCGGTACTTATATATATACTAGCTGGTTACCCGGGCTTCGCCCCGGAGGACATATGTAATAAGTAACATATGTAAGACACGCAAATAGTCTCTCTCTCTTTCTCTCTCTCTCCCTCTCTCCCTCTCCCTCTTCCTCTTCCTCTCTTTTTCCCTCTCCTTCTCCCTCTCCCTCTCCCTTCTTCTCTCTCTTTCACTCTCTCTCTCTCTCTCTCTCTCTCTCTCTCTCTCTCTCTCTCTCTCTC
>NW_020224723.1:0-1626 GCF_003070985.1 Temnothorax curvispinosus
ACTTATAAAAATTTATATATAAGATTATTTTGGTTCATTATTAATTAAAATCTCAGTTTCTTGTCATGTCTAATAGTCTTTTCAGTGATTAAAATTATTTAAAGATATATTCAAAGCTATCATATCATAGTGATTCTTTATTTATAATTACCTTGTGAAATATTATTATTTAACGTTCCAAGTTTCAAACGGAGATTATACGTTTAACTAATGATTATGTTCTCTTCATTGAACGGACTATTACAATGTGAATTATATATATTATTTTTTGATTCATGGGATTATTGAATTTTGTCATAATGACTTATGAATGTGATTAAATTTGTTCTGCTATTTTCTCTAAATATATTATATACTTTGTCAACGGTTAAAGATTAGTGTTTCCTTCACCGCCATAGCCCACAATCTGAACGGGTTGTGTACAAATACCAAAAATCACGTTATGAGAAAAATTGCCATAAAAAATATTGTTGCGCTGCGCTTCGCTATCGCACAATCACTCGCGTTCGCGCCGCGCACTCCCGGACTCGTGTAATAAAAGAGGATGAACACTTTATTACAAAAGGAACTCAGGTTTATTAAGAATTCTGTACAAGCGTTTTAGGTGGAGAATACGTCCGAACGATCGGAGTCTCCCTGTAGATCTGACAGTTGTCGTGAAAATCAATACATCAACAACAACCGGTCGTTAAGAACCGCGCTTCGACTTGAAGCTATTCGAGCGAAGTTCGGGCTCCTCGCAATTGAAGTTCCGCGCGCAACGGGTGTCTCAACAGGGGCGCAACAATATGTTAAAAAACAACGTATGTTTCAAACAAGTGCAAAATGTGATACGTGGTTTTATAAATCAAAATTAAGTTTGGAAACAGTATGCCGATTAACAGCATATTTTATTATGTTACGGCCTCCACGACATCAATTTTTGTGCATTGAGCTACAAATTTCCAATCAATGCCCTCACTTGTCGTCCGTTAATTCGCACTAATTTCACATGTTTATTGATCGTGTTGTTGTTTTTCTCCTCAATCATTGGACGGGGATAGTTTCGCCCCGGAGGCAAGATTTGCGATACTCGAAGGACCAGAGGGCGGTTGTCGCTTTCCCCTCACGACTATCAAATGTTTAACGCGAAAGCAGAAACGCATGCAACGAAATATTAAGCGAAGCGACTCACCGTATCGGCCGTCGTCCCCGTGGTTCCGTCACTCCTCGTCCTGTCCCCCGAACTTGGCCGCTCCGTGGGTCTCGTTCGGCATGCGATGGCAAAACTCGTGCAAGCAAGCAAAACGGTGGAGAGCAAGCGATAGAGCAGGTAGGAAAAGGCAGTTGGAGACGTGCGCACTCCCGGTTGAGCAAGGCGGCAAAGGCGATTTTGAGATGCGTTCTGCCCGGCGAACGTGTGCCGTAAGACGGCTCTTAGAATATGTGTGTGTGTGTGCCGCACGGCGGCTTGACGAAAAGTTCTGCTGAGAGGTGTGTCCTCTCCGACTATTTGACGATGATTGTATGCCGTAAGACGGCTGGCCAAAAATGTGTTTGCCGTAAGACGGCTGTATTGCGAATGCTCTGTCCCCGCGGTCCTGGAACATGTCGCTGCGGCGAGTAGTTGTTCCCTTTCCGGGGGGG
>NW_020224724.1:0-2836 GCF_003070985.1 Temnothorax curvispinosus
GCCCCAGACGTGTATAACACCATGAGACGGTGGAATCTCAGCTTCTCGGGAGCCCGGGGAACCGACGCCGAGGCATTTCTAATCAGGATTGAAGAGGGCCGGGCCCTCTTCCCGGTGGCAGACGACGACATCCTCAAATGTCTGCCGTTTTTCTTGTCAGGAATCGCGTTACATTGGTTCCGGCAGAGGCGTACCCAATGGCAGAGTTGGTCAGAGTTCGAGTCCGCGTGGAGGTCCCGTTTCGGGGATCCCGACTTTCAGTTCGCCTTACGAGAGGAGATTATGAAGCGTACGCAGGGCGAACACGAGTCGGCCGCAGACTACCTCACCTGTATGACTACCCTGTTCGACCGTCTTAGTCCACCGTGGTCGGTCGACGAGCAGCTCAATTATGCTCACCGGAACATGCTACCACGACTGCAATTGGCCCTCCATCGGGACGATTTCCGAACGTTCGATTCGCTGGAGCAGCTCGCCACTCGATTCGAGAGGACGCACCTCGCCGTTAAACAGTACCGGGCCCCGCCACTACCGGATAACTCCATGTTCCCGGAGTTGGCGTACCACGCCCCGAAAAAGGGCGCAAAGCCGGCCACCGCCGCGGTCGCGACTCCGGCCAAGGCCCCGAGGCCGAGTGAGACACCCTCCGGGGGAGAGAATGTCCCTCAGGTGGACTCTCCGACCGCTACACATTCAGCCGCGGGAAATCGTTCGCAGCCCACCGGAAAGTGCTGGAACTGCGCAAAAATTGGTCACCTCGCGCGCGAATGCACGGAACCACGCCGTGTGTACTGTTACCGCTGCGGACGTGTAGGCGATACCGTGCGGACCTGTCCGATTTGTTCGTGTCGGCCGCCGGGAGTACGTAAACCGGGCCCTTACGACTCCGCGAAGACTCTCGAGGGCCCAAGACGTCCCGAATCTACGGGAGGAGGGTTGTGCCTACAGTACCGTTCCCGCCAAGGGGAGTCCGTCTCTCGGTTACTTTCGCTTACGGGTAGGAAAACACCCTTTAGCCGCTTTAGTGGATACCGGATCCAATCGTACCCTTCTGGGCTGGGAGGGTATTCGTATTGTTCAAAGGCTCGGCGTGCAAACCAAAATCGGACGCACCTTCCGGATACAAACGGCCAACGGAGAGATCGCAGAGGCTCATGAGGAAGTCGAGTTATCCTTTACTCTGGAAGGAAGAACGCAGACTATATCGGTTTGGCTATTACCGAATTTGTCGGTCCCCGCGCTTGTCGGAGTAGATTTTTTGCGGGCCTTCGGGATTATTCTCGACTTCGCTTCCGGCCGGTGGAGCTTTGCGGACCAAACGTCCGTTACGTACAACTTCGAGACCGAGGAGCGGGCCCTTAAAGATTATTGCGGGCTCGCACGCATGTCACCTCAGGAAGAGACGCGATTACAGACCTTTCTGAGAACTCGTCTCCCCGCCGCCGAGGCGAGTCCGGGTATTACCACCCTCACGCAGCACCATATTGACGTTGGGGGACACCCACCGATAAAGCAAAGATGCTACCTCGTGTCGCCTAAAATGCTAGACGCTATGCGCGAGGAAGTTTGGGCCATGTTGGAAGCCGGAATTATTGAACCGTTGCACAGTGCCTGGTCAAACCCCGTGGTAATGGTCAAGAAACCTAACGGAAAATATAGGTTTTGTTTAGACTTTCGTAAAGTCAATGCCGTCTCGAAGAAGGACGCCTACCCCTCACCTAACATGACGGGTATCCTAGATAAGTTGCGTTCCGCCAGGTACATTTCGACCATCGACCTCAGTCAGGCCTATTTCCAGATCCCTCTGGCTCCGGAATGCCGAGAAATTACGGCGTTTAGCGTGCCCGGCATGGGGCACTACCAATTCACGCGCATGCCGTACGGACTCACGGGAGCACCTGCCACGTTCCAGCGGGCCCTGGATAGCTTGATCGGACCAGAGATGGAGCCCTATGTCTTTGCATACTTAGACGATATTATCATCGCCACGCCTACATTCGAGGAGCACTTACTCTGGCTGGGTCGAGTATTAGATAAGCTGGTTGGCGCTGGCCTCGCCATAAATCCCGACAAATGTGAGTTTTGCCGCCCCCAAGTCAAATATTTAGGCTTTGTGATACAAGAGAGAGGCTTGGCCGTGGACCCGGAGAAAACACGGCCTATTGTAGAATACCCCAGGCCCGCGAACGTCAAACAACTTCGGCGCTTTCTCGGAATGTCCTCCTGGTACCGAAGGTTTATTCCACAGTTCGCAACCCTGAGCGAGCCCCTCACGCGGCTATTGAAGAAAAGTAAGCGTTGGGAATGGAATCCCGAGCAGGAACAGGCTTTTGAACAAATTCGAACGCACTTGACGACGACCCCGCTGCTGGCCTGCCCGAGATTTAAAATTCCTTTTGTGTTACAGACAGATGCTAGTTCCGTTGGGTTGGGCGCCGTGTTGACCCAGACCGTTGACGGGGTGGAACACGTGATAGCGTATGCGAGCCGCGCCTTAACCGATCCCGAGCGCAAATACTCGGTCACCGAACAGGAGTGTTTAGCCGTGGTGTGGGCGATTAGGAAGTTCCGGCCCTACCTCGAGGGTTATCAGTTTACTGTTATTACGGACCACAGCAGTTTACGTTGGCTGCACCATTTGAGGAACCCCACCGGTAGATTGGCGCGGTGGGCTCTGGAGCTTTTGGAGTATGATTATGAGATTATACATCGCAAGGGTGCGCTTCACCATGTACCTGACGCGTTGTCACGCATCTACGAGCGTGACGCGGTGACCGATTCCGCACGAACTACCGTCGTACGGGTCCACCCGGATACTGAGGACGAGTGGTACCGG
>NW_020224725.1:0-4636 GCF_003070985.1 Temnothorax curvispinosus
ACTCGGCGAAGCGTGGAAACATGTGTACTGTAATTATATAATTTATATTATACACTTTAAAAGTTGCACTATAAAGTCAATCAAAAACTTGACAGAAAAAAAAAACAGATTTTGGAAATTGTATCTTATCTATACTATCTTATGTATCGTAACTATATGTTATAGATCCGACAAAAAGAGGCGAATGTTCGCTGGTACGGTTAAAAGTATAAAATTACGCAACATTGCTATGAATAAATAAAGTAATAGTATATCTTGTGTAGATATTCAACGATTTGTATGCAACGTAAGCTATAAATTTATTCATTTCTGTCCTGTCTAGAGATGAAAATCTTGAAACTTGGTCGACATTATTGAAGTCGGAAATAATCCGGATTATTTTTATTGTTCCTCAGAGGCTGGTCAACGCGGGGCAAGTCGCGGGACATTTTTGACAGGTGTGTTGACAGGTGCATTGTGTACGCCCGCCGTACCGTTCGAGTTGACCTCACCGTCGCCGCCTAGGCGCGTTAAGCGCGGAGAAACGCGTGCAAAGCCTTGCCAGGCGATCATGTCAACTGTACCTTTATCCGCTGCGTCGAATTGATCGATTTGTACAGGATCGAGTTGATTTCCTCACGTTCCGACATATGTAAGGAAGATCCGGTGCGGCGGGATACATCGTCCAGCTTCTTCTTGTGATTGTCGAATGACGCGACGCGCGCGCCGCGCACACAAAGTTTCTTCTCGTGCGCTTATCGCGAAATTTTCGGAGAACCGAATCAGAGAGGTTTATCTCTGACCGAAATATCTCTTCTACATGTGTTTCTGTGCAAAACATTATACACTTAAAAAATAGAGGCAAAAGAAATGATCGTACATAATATCCAAGAAAGCAGTGCAAAATCAAAATTTTATTTATATTTTATTTGTATTGTTAAAGTACATTTTGAGTATATATTAAGACAGTAAGTAATATATCGTAAAATGTATAATTTTCAGAAATAAATTAATTCGATAACAATAACATTGTATTAAACAAAATTAGATTAAGATAGGCGAAATCTGCAGCAGCAGTTTACGTGATATATATTTTTTCTTTTATTTAGGACACATACTTATCTCCGCTTATCATTCGCTTTGTTTGCTTTCACGCTCAGCTTGCGTATCGTTCGCACAGAGTCTTCCACAAGTGGTGAAAGGATTGCGTAGGATTACTGCTGAATAAAAAGTTATTTTATACAATTTTACATTAACTATAGACGACGAAAAAACATTTTAACAGATTTCTCTGTGATTTTATGCAGGAAGAAGTACGAATATTATCAGACATAACAGAGGATACAAATTTGAAGATTTTAATGTGAGAAGATGTTGTACGATGAAAGCAATTTTACTAATACAAGTGGAAGTAATCCTGGCTCAAATGATCCGAAATCAGGGTAAGCGAACATATATTTCGGAATACTTTAATTTTTCTCATGTTAGCCGTCACGTAATATCGAATTTTGATGTTGGTGACAAAGAGCATATTATGATGACGACTATGAAAAAAATTAAAGTGTGATTACGTGTCGGGTAACATGAGAAAAATTAGTGTTTTGAAATAGGTACTGTTTTGATATACGTTTACAATTCTCTTTGTTGTTTTTTGGAACCATGTTTTTGGAATCATGTGTCCTACAATCTTCAGACTGTCGTACGTCGAATTGGTTTTTATATGGATGGCTGGCGTCTTCATTATCGCAGTATGCATCCGGTGCCTCTGGTACAGGTTGGTGTGGATGTTGTCCTATTGTGTACCTGTTCGCTTTCGACCCCGAAGGAGATTAGTACCGACCAGCAATCATAGAAGTCAAAGATTTGCGGAGGATGGACACTTGCCCATTATCCGAAGATTCAGCCGCTCGTCGACGGGTTCTTCATCTTCCTCTTCTTCTTCTTCTTCTTTCGCTAACTTCTTCCGAATAATGCAAGGTAATTGTGTGTATGCGTACACGTGTTGTGTGCATGGCGCCCCATACAGCACAGATTGTTGCAGAAAGCTTTCTGCAACAATCTGTGCTGTATGGGGCGTATATACGTGTGCTCGTATTCGCGCACGCCATGAGCAAAAAGGAAAGCATTTTCGCTAAAAAAAATTGTACGTATAATATACAAATGTTCTGGCTCAGATAGATTACAAAAAATACAAATAATTGTTCTTAGAAGAAATTAAATTGTGAAAAAATTTACGGTTACTTTGTTCAAATTTCTTTGAAGACTTGCAGATAAAAGAGCAGACTCTTAAATTCTATCTGAACAGTAGTGACGAGACTAAGTGTCTGAAAGGCATGAAAGAAGGATTCAATGCCAAGTTTATGTCTCTCAGAGTCGCCGAAGAATTGCTATAAATGCGATGTAATTATTGCAAAATTAGTACATGTCGCAATTATATTGACAGTCCCAATTTATGACAATCTTACTCGTTTTTCTTATAGCAAATTTGGCGCCACACCAGTGCACACTCAATGCACATTAAAGCCGTCGTACACAAATAACGTAAAATGTATATTTAATATAAACGGGTTAAATCACAAAATCCTTAATATTCTTTAATGTACTATTTGGTAAAATTGTATTGAGCATTTTATCAGTCAAAATAGTTGCATTTTATTTTAAATGTTAGAGATTAAATCAGTATACAACGGTTTAATGTGCACTGAGTGCGCACGGTGCGTCCAACCGAATTTGCTACTGATAAATCAGCTAATAAGTATCCAATATTTATTTTAAACATGTATTCAACATGTAAACAAAATCAATTTTGCATACTTTGTTTAACATATATATTATTAATTTATTATTATGATGAGGTTCCTCGGTCAGTAACTTGGACATTCGCGAGATTCTAAGGAGGTCTATTCAAAGCCCAGCACGTTTAAATATTATCAAAGAAGAGGTTCTTTTGTATGGTCATGACATCGTTTTTCGTGAACTACTTAACTTACAACCCGAAATAAACGGTACGATGATTCTGGAAGCCTGCCGACTATTGGAAATATCGTCACTAGAAAATGCGTCCAATCAGCTGGAGTATATAAAACTGATGGAATTTAGGGAAACCATGGATGTTCGTTCCGTTGATGGTGATTATATACATATATCGACAAGTATAATAATAGTACATACAATCAAAGAAATACCATTTCTTAGAAAACATAAATTTCTTACAAATATTTGAAATATGATTTCGTCTTTTAGGCGCTTTTTGAAAAATTTGTACAGATATTCTGTATCAACATTTTTTATTTTGCAGGTTTAGGCAATACGCCGTTGCATTACGCTCTCGAGAGAAATTACTACGAAGCTGCAATTCTACTTCTCAAGGAAGGTAGTTACCTCGGTCAGGTGAACGAATCCAACAACATCGTTATCGCAAATATTCCAGAATTCATATTGTCTAGCTATTTTAATGACTGTATTCAACTGAAGAAAGAATGGACGGACGAGTGTACGATCGAATTCGACTATCGTTGCTTGATGCCGCACGAAAATTTCAATGAACAGCAAGAAATTTCGCGAGCGACCTGTGAAATGGAAGTAATTTTGTATATCGCCAATAACGACACTCTAAAACATTTGTTGAGACATCCGTTAATCTCGTCCTTTCTCTACATTAAATGGTACATGATACGGAATGTTTTGTACGTAAATTTTGTTTTTTACACAATGTTTTATTTCTTCGTGAACGCCTACATACTAAGCATGACTTACGACATATCAAGTAGAAATACGACACAGCAAGTAGCTAACGATAGTTCCAATACGGTGTATGCAAGTACTTTCCTTACATTGCAAAACAATCTATCGTGGGTTTTTGTCATGGGGATGTTGCTGCCCTTCACCTATCGAGAGATCTTGCAATTTTACTCCTGTCCCAAACGCTACTTGGTAGATTTGGAAAACTGGTCACAAGTTTTGCTAATGGTACTGACTCTTGCACTGCTGTGCGGCGCAGGACGGCAAATCGGAGTCATGGTTATCCTGCTGTCCACCTGGGAGCTAATGACTCTGATAAGCCATCATCTGTTTCCGTCCACTTGTATCGAAATGTTTCGAACTGTCTTCTTCAATTTTGTTCGGTTTTTCTTCCCGTATCTGATTCTGATCTTCGCATTCACTCTAGCTTTCTACATGCTCTTGAGGAATGACGATTTCTCTAATCCCGGTTTTTCGCTTTTCAAAACCATCATTATGTTCACCGGCGAGTTTGACGCCAAAGGCATTTCTTTTTCTGCGTATCCTGTTTGGAGCCGCATTGTGTTCGTGCTGTTCATCTTTCACATAGTCATCGTGCTGTTTAATTTGCTTAATGGTTTGGCAATCAGCAACATTGCCGAGATTCTGAATAAGGCCGAGATTATGGGACTAATCTCCCGGGTACGCCTGATCGCTTGTTTCGAAAGAATGACAGTCGGGAAACCGTTCTGCTGGAATTTTAAATGGACGTGGTCGAATCCTTTTAATTTCTTTTCTAACAAGATTCTTCTCTTTCCACATTACCTCAAATGCGGTAAAATAAGCTTCAAACCTTACAATGATAATCTGATTGTTTATGATGGCGATATGCATAACGTTGATGGCTATTCCATGGATTGGTCCACTTTGAAAATGG
>NW_020224726.1:0-3262 GCF_003070985.1 Temnothorax curvispinosus
AAGATTGTCGTCCCGACAATTCGGGAGGGTAGTCTCTTGCAGTCTAACTTCTGTTCCGTGGACCCCAGGGCACCCAATGGTTAACTTGTCCTACTTGAGCTGCTGCTCCAAGTTTCTGGACCCCATCTTTCCTGGTCCCCAGAAGCCACACAACAGGTCCCCGAACCGTTCCTCTTCCGGAGGGAGCTGGCCAGACTCCCCCCTCCGCCGGTTTCAGACGACCCAGAAGAAGCTCTGCTCTCTTGATGTGCTCCCCCGCTGCCGACCTCCACGACGCCGCCCTACTAACTCTTCAGATAAGGGGGGGAAACTTGTGTGGACCCAGCGTCTTTTCAGACTCTTCAAGTCCCTGCCTCAGCATTTGCTCTACGTCCCACGGGAAAACCACAGCTCAAAAACCGTGGGCGAGGCAGTCTTTTTAGAAAAACTTCTTTAGAGGAGTCTTCGGCCGATGTTCTGCCGCAATAATCTCTCTGTGTGACCGCTGACTTCCTCTAGGAAAACAAGAGTAACACGCACAGTAACTGAGAATAAACAGAATACCGTAATCAAATCAAAACTCATTGTTTCAGAATTCTTTATTTAATTATACACATATTAATAAATTTTATTTGTAAACTAAAATTATTGCTTTAAGAACCCCTTTGATCCGAGCTCCGATTTTTTACAACCTCAACTCAATTTTCTTTCAGAAAACAAAGCCAACCTATCCGAATGAACAATTTTCCTTTTATGACGAGGTGATTTCTAGATACAGTAAACAACGTCACTCACTTTCTTCACAATACAAAAAGAGCCCTCCCAATTGCTCTGCAATTTCGGGGCTTTCCCCTTGATCCTACGGGGATTGTAGAACCAGACTTTTTGTCCTTCCTGAAAAAGAATTCGTCTGGCTCCCCGATCATACCAGGATTTGATCCGAGAAGACTTAACGTCCATGCGTGCTCTAACACCAGAATGGATCTCTTCCAGTTTTCCTTTAAGAGTTCCAATAAATCCGTCAAATTGCTCCTCCTCCCCATGAGGCTGCGGTGGATTTCTCTGCAACAAATCTAAAGGAAGTCTAAGATTTCGAGCAAAACATAATTCCGCAGGAGTCAAACCAGTGGTTTCGTGTTTTGAAGATCTATAGGCTAACAAGAACATAGGAATCCATTGATCCCAATCCCTTTGATTTCCAGAAATATACTTCGCTAAATAATTAGTAATAGTTTGATGTTGACGCTCGACTTGCCCATCCGATTGAGGATGTAAGGCAGTAGTCCTCGTCTTCCTAATCCCAAGAAGATCCATTAATTCCGCAAAAAGTCTCGATTCAAAATTCTTTCCCTGATCTGTGTGCACCTCCGAAGGAACTCCATATCTGGAGACAAATTGACTAACAAAAATTTCTGCTACAGTTCTTGCTCTTATATTCTTTAATGGGAAAGCTTCCACCCATTTAGTGAAACAATCCACTACGACGAGAAGATATTTATTTCCGGATGCGGTCATAGGAAGAGGGCCAAGAATATCCATTTGGATTCTTTCAAATGGTGCCTTTACATTATAAATCTGTAAAGGGGATTTCCCTTTTCCAGCAGGGCCCCTCCTGGAAATACACACTGTGCAAGATTTGCACCACTTCTCCACATCCTGTTTGCAGGTTGCCCAGTAAAAACGCCGCCGGATCTTTTCCAGAGTTTTGTTAACACCAAAATGTCCTCCTGAGGGAGAATCATGAGCTTCCTCCAAAATCTCTTTGACACGACTTCGGGGAACAACAAGCTGAAGAAAGCTTGTTTTCAAATTTGGAGCTTCCCATTTCTTATAGAGGATTCCTTCCTTTAGAACCAGAGCGTCCCAATGTAACCAATAAATCTGAGAAGAAACGTCCCCACCAGAAATTTCAGAGCGTGGTGGGCGGATCCCTGTTTCTTTGGCTCGCAGAAAGAATGCAATTTCTGCGTCCTCAGTCTGTTCCTTACGCCAAACTTCTTGGCTCTCTCCTTGAAGAATTATACGAGCAACCATCTTATCCTGTTCCTTGATACTCCTTTCCTCAACCTTTTCACAATAAGAACAGCCAAATTTTTCACACCATCGCCTAGATAGACCGTCAGCATTCTTGTGAGACTCCCCTTTACGATGAATAACTTCAAATTCGTACTGCTGGAGTCTTTCCATCCATCGGGCTAACTGGCTTTCCAAATCTTTAAAAGATATAAGCCATTTCAAAGAAACATGATCAGTACAAATAACAAACTTCCGTCCCAAAAGATAATGACGGAAAAATTTCACAGAGTCCACCACTGCCAAAAGCTCTCGGCGAGTGACACAATAATTTCTCTCCGCCTTGTTTAGAACCCGACTATAAAAAGCTATAATCCTTTCCCTCCCCTCTTGTTTTTGCGATAAAACCGCGCCAATACCGATATTCGAAGCATCGGTATCCAAAACAAATTCTCCTTCCTTTTTAGGAAAAGAGAGAATCGGAGGAGAAGATAAAACCTGCTTTAACTCTTCAAAATCTTTTTGATGCTCCTCCCTCCAAACAAATTTGGTTTGGTTTCCTGTGAGGGAGTAAAGAGACTTTGCTAAGGAAGAAAAACCTTTAACGAATTTCCGATAATACGAGCAAAAACCCAAGAAACTCCGTAATTGTTTTCTCGTATGCGGTACCGGCCAATCTTTCACCGCAGTTATCTTTTCAAGATCAGTAGTTATGCCTTCCGCCGAAATAATATGTCCCAAATATTTTACACTTTTACTAAAAAAAGTACATTTATTAGGATTCAATTTCAAATTCACTTCTCTAAGACGCAAAAACACTGTCTCAAGATTCTTTAACATCTCAGCAAAACTTTTACCGAAAATAATTACGTCATCTAGGTAAACTAAACAAATTTTAAATAACAAATCTTTAAGAACTTTCTCCATAAGACGCTGAAACGTAGCGGGGGCGTTACAAAGGCCAAAAGGCATAACAGTAAACTGCCAGAGACCGCTACCGATAGAAAACGCTGCCTTTTCTCTATCTTCGGAACGAATTTTAATCTGCCAGTATCCGCTTTTTAAATCTAAAGTACAAAACCAGATGTTACCTGATAATTGGTCGAAAATTTCATCTATTCTGGGAAGAGGAAAACAATCCTTTTTAGTTACAGCATTTACTTTACGATAATCCACACAAAATCTGATGGAGCCATCCTTCTTTTTAACAAGAACTACGGGTGATACCCAGGGGCTCTGCGATTCCTCAATCACCCCTTGTTTCCTCATA
>NW_020224727.1:0-2194 GCF_003070985.1 Temnothorax curvispinosus
CACTGCTGTATGCCTTTGGCCATGTGAAAATATTCGAAATAAAATGTGGAAAATGCCGTATAATCAAAATCAGTTTGTTGTTTTCCCAGTGATACATACTTAGAAATGACCAATAATGCGATCTTTAAAATAGGATATTAAGATTTTTCAATGATATAAAATAAATAACTTATTATATATTATAAGATATCTGTATAAATATGTATTATTCTTTTTGATGATAAGTATATATGTAGGGATAAAAGTCATAGTAGTGTAAATCAAAGTTTTAAAAATATTGACTCGTGTGCATAGATGCAATTATATATTGTATATGGATTGCATTTACGTACACGAGTCAATATCTTACAAATTTTGACTTACACCGCTATGGCTTTTATCTCTCCATATATATATCGAAGTTAGGTTGAGAACCTGTAATATACTGTGTCTTGCCTTTACATGTATATTTAGACACAGATATATAATTGCCATATATTTGTATTCTTACGTTCACAGTAAAGACTAGTATTATATTAATCACCAGTAGTTCTGTGTAGTATTAATCACTACCTATAATATTTATCACTACCAGTATTTTCCCAGTATTTCCCAAATAAATATTGACAGTATTAAATCACTGAGATTTTAAGTATTTAGTCAGTAATACTTTTCTGTAAGGGACGTGCGTAAATTTTCATCTTCCAGCACTAGTATAAATTCAGGGTTGGGAAGTAACGCATTACTTGTAACGTCGTGACCATTACCGTTATGGAAAAACGTCATGTCATTACCAAATCGTTACTATAAAAAGATAACGGTAATGGTAACGGCGTTACTTACAATTAGTACTGTTTTATGAATGGATAAACTTCCGTGAAGCGAGCGCATCGAAATATAATATAGAGGCACGTGGCTCACGAATGTATATCCTTGTAAAAAAACGGTGCTGATTGGATAAACTTTATTTATATATAATTTATTACAAATATAGTAATTTTATTTTTTTTATTTCAGCCAAAAGTGAGGAAGGTGTGGCGAACAAGCTGCCGCCACCGACCCCATCGACGACGACAGCAACGGCGAAAATGCCGCCTCCGCCATCGACGACGACAGCAACGGCAAAAATGCCGCCGCCGCCTCTGCCATCGACGACGACAGCAACGGCGGCAATGCCGCCGCCGCCTCCGCCATCGACGACGACAGCAACGGCGGCAATGCCGCCGCCGCCTCCGCCATCGACGACGACAGCAAATGCGGCAATGCCGCCGCCGCCTCCGCCATCGACACCGATGCCACCGACGATGACGCCACCGCCGCCGCCACCGCCGCCGCCACCGCCGCCGCCACCGACACCGTCGCTACCACAAAGCGAGGAGAGAAAGCGAGCAAGCGCAATGCATAAGGTAAGTAGAGTAAGGGCCGCTATAGCAATGTAGCAAGCGTGCATGCATGCGTCGATTAAAATGATTCACCCTATACATATACACATTTTTTTTTACAGATCGCAAATCATGTAGTGCGTCGAGCGCTGCAGAATCAGCGGAGAAACCTAGGGAAAAACATGAAGTACGCCGGTGGAGTACACGCGCAGCCAGCGTATACTCCACCGACGGCGTACACGCCGCCACAGCCAGCATACACGCCGCTACAGCCAGCATACGCGCCCCCATACGCGCCGCCATACGCGACGCCATACGCGCCGCCGTACGCGCCGCCATACGCGCCGCCATACGCGCCCCCGTACGCGCCGCCATACGCGCCGCCGTCGGCGTCAAGATGGCCTTATATATAATCATTATATAAACTATAATAAATAGAGTTTCTTGTTCTAAATTACATTACCGTTTTTCTTTCTTCAAATATACCCTAGAATCCTAACACCACTCTTCCAGAAAATCCTGATTTTACCATACTAAGAGTAGCTACCCAGTGTACTTGTAAGAGAGAGAGAGAGAGAGAGAGAGGGACAGGGATGAGAGAAGGGGAGAGAAAGAGAGAGAGAAATAAATGGGTGCATGCAAATTACATACATAGGAGAGAAAGAAATAATACGAGAGATATATGTCCTTGTCTAACGAGGCATCTGTACGACATATCTCTCAAAGCTTGTTCTTTGAAACGGCTTCATAGATCGCAAAATCCTTTTACAGGAGTAAAGTTTAGGTACTAATGAAGGGTGGGATTGTAAAATAATTAGTAATAATTGAAAAAA
>NW_020224727.1:2204-3601 GCF_003070985.1 Temnothorax curvispinosus
CTAATGAAGGGTGGGATTGTAAAATAATTAGTAATAATTGAAAAAAAATGTAAAAATGTCTAACGAGATATCTGTATCATATATCTGTCCTGGTTCGATTGCTGTGTAGGAACCAGACAATGTAGCCAACCCCACTAGAAACTGCCCACAGCTGCGTGCGCCATCGCGCCATCTCTCGCAAGATCCGTGAACTACTGCTGTGACATAATTGCTGCTCTGCGTGAATATTTTTGTGAAAAATATACACGATCGTTTCAAAGCTCTCATTTTTATTCTAGGCTTTCAATCTCAATTTCAAAGGTACGTTATTGTTTGTGCACGTCTTCTGAAGGGTGGGAAAGTTTAATTTCGTACATATTACGTATACAACTGTTTATATCAGAAAATAAGGTTATGAGGTGACAGCATTTAAAATTTTTTTTCAATTATTACTAATTATTTGACAATTCCACCCTTCATTAGTACCTCTACTTTACTCCTGTAAAAGGATTTTGCGATCTGTAAAGCTATTTCAAAATGAGAGCTTTGAAATGTAATTGTCGGTAATTTGGACGGCTTTAGCATCCCCTTAAGCTGTAAGAAATTGACAAATCATAGTTAAATATTTTTTTCACATACAACTGTGATTTGTCAATTTCTTACAGCTTAAGGCATAAAACGTAATTTTCCACCTTAAATTCTATCATTGTAGACTCCTCCTAATCTATACACATTTCATATAAATATTCTATAAAGAAATTATGAAAAAGTTATTGAACAATACTTGTATTTATGAAAAAAATTAGAAAATTATATAGGGATATGATCAAAATTTTATTTAAAAAATGCCGTGATATTTCCCGGATTTTCCTGGTAATTAATGACTACGTTTATACGACGGCTTAAAATACGATTTAATAACTACTGTACATCATTTAATCCAAAAAATTATTTTTTATTTGAATAAATCTTTTAATATATATATTAGAAACTGTAGTTTAAGTATAAAAAAACTCATATTTACATAATTATAATGATCAAATTCCTGATTGTAATGTAAAAAATTCCATAAAAATTGCAAGTGTTGTCAGAGACTAAATACTCTGTTTTATTATAATGACCAAAAATGTTTATACGATAGTAAGATTAAATTTTTGATTAGGATTGGAAATGTACCTGTGGTGCTTTATCATGGTACCTTATGAGCATATTCATAAAATTCTGCCGTACATGTGCTGTTGTATCTATATTCCCTTTATGATCATTTGTACATAATTGTATTGTTCGTGACCTGTTGTTTTTTTTCGCTACGTTAGTAAGTCTCTTTAATCGTCTATAAGCTTTCTTCATTTTTACTATTTTTTCGTATAATTTCTTCGCTGTAGGACTTAATAAATTTTTACGAGTAATTTCTTGAA
>NW_020224728.1:0-548 GCF_003070985.1 Temnothorax curvispinosus
GCAAAAAACTGGCAAATTTGCCAGAAAATGGCGGAAAAGGGCGAAAAAATGGCAAAAAACTGGCAAATTTGCCAGAGAATGGCGGAAAAAGCGGAAAAAATTGCTAAAATCTGGCAAATTTGCCAAAAAATGGCGGGAAAAGCGGGAAAAATGGCAAAAATCTGGCAAATTTGCCAGAAAATGGCGGGAAAAAGCGAAAAAATGGCAAAAATCTGGCAAATTTGCCAGAAAATGGCGGGGAAAAGCGAAAAAATGGCAAAAATCTGGCAAATTTGCCAGAAAATGGCGGGAAAACCCGAAAAAATGACAAGAAACTGGCAAATTTGCCAGAAAATGGCGGGAAAACAGCTTTAAATGTCGAAAAAATGGATTTAAATGGCGGAAAACCGGTTTAAATGCCAAAAAAGTGGATTTAAAGACCGGAAAACCAGTTTAAATGCCAAAAAGTGGATTTAAATGGCGAAAAACCGGTTTAAATGCCGAAAAGATGGATTTAAATGCCGGAAAACCGGTTTAAATGCCCAAAAAGTGGATTTAAAGGCCGAAAA
>NW_020224728.1:558-1106 GCF_003070985.1 Temnothorax curvispinosus
GCAAAAAACTGGCAAATTTGCCAGAAAATGGCGGAAAAGGGCGAAAAAATGGCAAAAAACTGGCAAATTTGCCAGAGAATGGCGGAAAAAGCGGAAAAAATTGCTAAAATCTGGCAAATTTGCCAAAAAATGGCGGGAAAAGCGGGAAAAATGGCAAAAATCTGGCAAATTTGCCAGAAAATGGCGGGAAAAAGCGAAAAAATGGCAAAAATCTGGCAAATTTGCCAGAAAATGGCGGGGAAAAGCGAAAAAATGGCAAAAATCTGGCAAATTTGCCAGAAAATGGCGGGAAAACCCGAAAAAATGACAAGAAACTGGCAAATTTGCCAGAAAATGGCGGGAAAACAGCTTTAAATGTCGAAAAAATGGATTTAAATGGCGGAAAACCGGTTTAAATGCCAAAAAAGTGGATTTAAAGACCGGAAAACCAGTTTAAATGCCAAAAAGTGGATTTAAATGGCGAAAAACCGGTTTAAATGCCGAAAAGATGGATTTAAATGCCGGAAAACCGGTTTAAATGCCCAAAAAGTGGATTTAAAGGCCGAAAA
>NW_020224729.1:0-3888 GCF_003070985.1 Temnothorax curvispinosus
GAGAATAAATCATATTAAATTCAAAATCATGTTTTTTATTACAATATTCTTTGAGCTTACTCGCATACATATATATAAAAAACATATCTTTAGTACATTGCATTGATTAAAGTAACATCATTGTTTCTTGAAATAATAATGTTGATAAAAAAATTAATCATTTTGTAGTTAAAATTTATAACGCAAGAAATAAATAACAGGCATTTATGACTGACAACAAAATCAGTTTTATTTTATAATTTATTCTTTTTGCAATAATATAATGAAATTAGAAATTATGATGCATATGTTAATTTGTATATACATATATTTATTGAGTCTAATCTAACATATAATTTATTATTTTTTGTTAATTCTACATTATAATAATCTATACTATACCAATCGAAACGTACCTCTCTCCGTCATTATTGCATAGAATAGATAACAATAAAATAAGACAAGGATGCGTTTGCTAGCTACAAAAGACATTAATTTTGTTTCTTAATAATTATCTTAAAGTATAACACATTCAACATATTATAACATATAAAATATTTTATATTATACCGTAGCAAAACACTGTAAGGACGATATAAACAATCCACCGACATTCAGACCAAAAGACTTGTTGCCTTTTAGCAATAGAAATTGTATCAATTTTTGTATGTATAAAGGAGTTATGTACCACTGAGCTTCGTATCTACATAGTAACAATATAAAGAACCAATAATTTAAGAAAGAAGATACTTATAAAGACTTTTACGGCATGTGTACATTGGCTGTATGTATTGTATTAACTTCCACCTTCGATACTTTAACAGTTTATATAAAACAATATCTGTATAATGTAATAAACTACGATATTTCTTACGCAGTGGCAAATATGAGATCATAATGATCTATAATTTGTTGTCCGGTAAAGTTGGCTAAGAACATGTATATAAAACAAATACATGTTGATATAAAAGTTATTGGAAGTTCCTCAGTATTATATGTGGATAATGATAAAATCTGAAAAAGCTAATGTACAAGTTTTAGTGCAAAAATCAACTTTTAAATCACAATTTGAATTAGATTCTTTACAATCTATTACAAAATTACTTTAGAAATTTTAACTACAACTTATCGTTTAGATTGTAACAATTTTTATAAATAAATGAATCCTTCTATATATTTCTCATTGCTATTGTATTACATTGTAATGACAAATTTTTTCAATCAATTTAATATCAGCTGTCGTTTTAATAAATAATAATAAAAAAATTTAATAAGTAGTAATAAAAAATCTAAATAAAATATTTATGCCAAGGCTGCTGTGTTTATAACTAATCTAAATTAGCAACGTTTTATGAATTAAATGTCTGGCATAATCCGACTTTTGTCATAAAATGTTTTTTACATTTAGTATTTAAAATTCGGATCATAAAAAAACCTGGATAGGGATTTAAAATTTAGATTCAAAAGATAGCCACCGAATGCTATACCGAATAACATAAAAGAATTTAAATTGAAAAACTTTTTCTACAAACTTCAATCTAAAATTTTTAATTTGTTAAAACTATATTACTGAAAATATGCAATTGAGATTATTAATATAAATTATAAAACAACACAGAAATGTTACACAATCCATTAAATGTAAATTTACAAGCGAAACGAAACTTACTCGAAAAGTATTAAGGCTCAAAGCAATTACACTGAGTACTGTTAAAAATATGAAACATATCTCAAATCTAGACATTAGATAGTCGGAAAACCTTTAAAAAAATATGTGCGTGATTTGATATTGCATGTATTATACAGATATTTAAGAATATAAATACCAACATCATTGCTGTCCGATGAATATGTACACCGTAAATGAGGCCTTTGCAAACTAAACTCTTGTTTTTTAGTTTAATACTTGATATATAAATGTCTATTGCATTTTTGATACGGTAACTGTAAATAATTTAGCTATTATAACTGTATAAGAATTTAAGAAAGTTACTATATAACAATGTTAGGCGAATAATAATTCCGAGATTGAAAAGTTGTAATTTTTAAACATGCTTATACATGTATGTATTAACGTAGTTCTCTACGAGTCAGAAATATTTGTCATTATATCACACTATGAGAAAACTATATAAAAATTAATTAATTAATGTGAAAAAAATCGAAAATATCTTTTTGTCTCATCGAGTCTTGATTTCATATTATTAAAAGTTTCTTTTTCAAAATAGCTGAAATAATTATATGGACATTTCATTGTACGCCACTGTACATATAGAGTGTAACTAACAAGTAACTGATTAACCGAAAGGTGATGGTAGGTTGGGTCACATCTTCCTTCAGTTACTTGTTAGATATTCTGTATATTATGCATATTAAAATTTTATTATTTTAATAAGCCAGCTCTATTTAAGAATTTTTTAATATGTATATGCAACATATTTATACAATTTATTGAAGTAGGAGAGACCAGGGCGGAGTCGTCACTACAATTATCTCGAAATCTGTATGTTGTGTGAACTCGCCATTAATATTGTAAACACTACTTATGGTGCCCATGTAACCAACGGAGTTTAGTGAGATTATATGTCATGTTGTGATTTTCATTAAGGCAAACGAGTTTTCGGAGGTCAAAAGTAAAATTTTTTGCGTCAAAAATTTTAAATATTTTAAATATTATTTTCTCTCCGAATCTCGAGATAAGTGATTCTGAAGAGTAATGTCTGCTGAACACGAATCCAGTGAAATTTTTTCATTTTTATTGATTTATAATATTTCATGAGCGATCAAAGTTAAAATTTGTGTCCGGGGCGAAGTCGTCAGCAAGCCATATCATGGAGGTTTCGGGCGAACATCTAAGTCAAAGAAGCAGCAATGGTCGGATTCTGGCAAGGACTTGAATAATATGTGATGCGTGTGCTCAGAGATGACAGAATAGAGCTGACGAGAAACAGTGCATTTCGTGCGAGCGTAGGGCACATAAGTGTGCGCTTTTCTTGTAATTGTTTTCCGCCATCGTGTTTTTAATGTTTCCATTTTTCTATTAAAAAATAATTAATAAAATGTACTTATCATTTTTCACGATTGGAATTGTGACTTTTCATTTAAAATTCAGTCCGAGAATGTAGTGACGACTCCGCCCCGGCAATTTTGACATTTCCATTTTTGCACCTTTGTCGTTTTCACTCTATACCAGTTGAACAAAGCGACGTAGACCAAAAATGTCCCGATAAATTTAGTAGCCAAGGGTTCACTCTTTACAACGGTATATCACATTTTACTAAAATTATTTGTTGTTAAAAATCGGCACCGAAAAAATAGTGACGAGTTCGCTGCGGTTTCCCCTATATATTTTTTAATCTATATTTTCAATGTAAACTTTTGATTTTAAAATTTTCAGATATAAAAAATTAAGTTTTTTTTCTTAATTTTAACTTTTTGATTATCTTAATATTTATTGCTTTTACCTTACCTAGCAATTTTAAACATTCCGCAGGCATGTTGAAGGAATGCCAAGAGCATTGCTCCTGTTGCTAATAATACGGTTACTCCTATACATAAAGTTAAATTTGTATGGAATAGCAATACGTAGTAATGTTTTTCTTGATCGATCAAATACTCAGTTGAGGTTTGTAGGCGATATGATCGAGACTTGTTTGCGGATAAAATAATGTCGATAAAATCTGGCCTCAATTGGGCGATAATAATAAAAGATGCAACGAAAAGGAGACATACTAAACAACATTATAAAGACTTAATATAAATTATAGTTTGTTAACTATAACTAAAATTTAAAACTTATATTAAGATAGGTACTATATTTGCAGTATTTGATCTATGTGATTCTTTTTTCCGCAATTCAGATATAGGGGAGACCGGGGCTAAGCCGACAACGGGGCTAACTTGACACTA
>NW_020224730.1:0-1036 GCF_003070985.1 Temnothorax curvispinosus
TACGCAACAAAAAAATTTAATGATGACATATCGCTACACACGTAGTACTGTGTTGTATGTGTGTATATATATATAGGTACATATACCAATTTAATATAAGGTGTAGAGCAATGTGAAGTAAATTTCAATAGCTTAAATATGTAGTAAAAAATATATATATTTAAAAAATTGTATTGTTCGAGACGATAAATTTGAAAACGGAAATAAATTCTGTAAACTATGCGTCTTTCTCAATAGATGTTTTTTAAACAAAACTATATAAATTTTCTAACACATCGCAATAAAGAAATAACTGAAATAATAATAAACAATTCAATAATATTAAAATACAAAACTGAAATTTTACAATACATTTTTTTATTAAAATAAATATATTTAAAAAATTTTCAGTACTTATCGAAATATTCCGTAAATTGATTTTTGTCTTAACTAGACATACAGACGCGCGGTATGCGCTATTTAGCTTTAATATTATAGGTAAAGGTACTATCACTGTTATATTATTAAGCTTTATTTTAATATCTCTATGCAGAATAGCTAAAGGCACATATGAATAATTATTCAGTTCTATTTAGAAAATACTGATGACATTAATATATCATACAAAAAAATTACACAATCAATCTTCTAATACATTTATTTCTTTAATTTTTCTCTTGAATATTTGTTTGTTATAAAATTTCGAACAGTAGTTATTAAAATATAAATTTAATGTATATAAGACAGAATATAATATAAATTGTTACGTCATAGAACAGGCCTACAGCTGGTTTGCACATGTCAGCCGATCTTATACCTACTACATCTTCCCTCCTCGGGTTTTGTAGCATCTAGGCTGTTTGCAGAAACATAAGATGCTCGAGCTCAGGGATGGTATTACATTGAGAAAAAAAATTGACTGTACGCGCGGACTAAATTTGTATAATTGTTGATCCAATGATTGATTCAACAATTATTAAGTTATGTATAACTAAGAGATGTATAGTTATTCAATAGTTTATTCATGTCATCCATCAACATTTTTAAGTAAAAATTA
>NW_020224731.1:0-32167 GCF_003070985.1 Temnothorax curvispinosus
GGAGGGGGGCCGAAGATGTTATGCATACACACACACACACACACACACATACACACACACGGGAAGGGGGGATGCGAGGGGGGGCCTTCGGCCCCCCTCCCCCGCACCCACCCCGCCGGTAGGCAGCGTGGAACTCGCTTTACAACTTAAGGGTCCATATACCTCAGTAGGTCTAAAAAATAGGTGATTTTTGTGAATTTTTTGTGGAGAAAGTGAACAAAATAAATCATTCAATATTTTTGGATTATATTTATGATACTTTTAAGTAGTTATACAAATTTTTTCAGCCCATTTAAATAATTTGGCGAAGCGAGATACTGGGCAACGCGCGGAATAGGTTGCTCCATGGCGGAAGTCCTCCAGGTCGTAAAATGTGTCTGAAACATCGAATCAATCGATTTTCCTGTTCAGTACAAGTGTCTATAGAGTAGACTAAAAAAAATTATTTTGAATAAAAATTCATAAAATAGCGGCAGTTCAAAAAGAAAAATTAATTTTCACTATAAATTTTCGATACTTTTTTGCTTATAAAAAATTAAATATTGCATATATCGATATGATTGTAGTCTACTCTATAGGGACACTTGTACTGAACAGGAAAATCGATTGATTCGATGTTTCAGAAACATTTTACGACCTGGAGGACTTCCGCCATGGAGCAACATATTCCGCGCACAGGTCGCCGTTGCCCAGTATTCCGCTTCGCCAAATGGACTGAAAAAATTTTTATAACTACTTAAAAGTATCATAAATATAATCCAAAAATACTGAATGACTTATTTTGTTTACTTTCTCCACAAAAAATTCACAAAAATTACCTTTTTTTTGGACCTACTGAGGGATATGGACCCTTAAAATACATGCTAAGTTGTAAAGCGAAATTATAAAGTACATGCATGGAGAGGGGGGTGCAGGGGAGCAAAATCCCCCCGCCCACGCATGTACTTAAACGAGCTTGTAAAGCGCCCATTGTAATGAACCCATGTGGCACCTCGTTTCGCGTGGAAAGTGTATGCGTGAATTATTTTGACATATATATAGGAAAATAATTTATATATACATGCAACGTAATTGGAGAAGTTGTTAGACCGATTCTTTCAATTCTAACAATATAAATTATTTACTGAAAAAGAAAATTAAAAACAGAAAAGGAAATAAAATATTTATAATTGTATTTTCTTTTTTCCTATTAGTTTTGATAATTTGTACAAAATTAACAATAATAGAAAATAGAAATACCGAAGATTACATAGAAGTTTGAAAACATATAACAAATACTGTCTTTTCATTATCACGCATGTGTCAAAAAAGTTTGATTATTTTTTATTCGTGTGCGTATTTTTGAAAAAGGCTTCCTCTAACTTAACAGATTACTACTTACGCGGTGCTACTAATCTACAAAAATTAAATTGTGTTGCCTAGGGATTTTTGTTAGTACCAACGTTATCCCCCCTACTTTTTCGGGAAACTGTCGTGTAACTGATTTTAACATTTAAAAACTCGATAATTATTGCAAATGCCGCAAAATGGTAGGCGATTTTTATGTTAATCTTGACTCCTTCTACCTTTCGACAAGCGTTGGGTAGTGCTTTGAGACACTATGTATATGATGACACTATGTATATGATGATATATAAAATTAAAAATAAACACGATTAAAAAAAACGTAATAGTTTTTCATTTATTATCTTTCTTTGCGAGTTCTGTTACTCTCTAATTTTTTATATCAGCTCTCGCTTCTAATCGTGTGGTGTCGAATCGAGCGTGTCGAATCGTGCGGTGTCGAATTGTGCGTGTCGAATCGTGCGGTGTCGAATCGTGCGGTGTCGAATCGTGCTGTGTCGAATCGTACGTGTCAAAAAGTGCGGTGTCGAATCGTGCGTGTCGAAAAGTGCGCTGTCGAATCGTGCGGTGTCGAATCGTGCAATGTTCGTGTCGAATCGTGCGGTGCCGAATCGTGCGGTGTCGAATCGTGCAATGTTCGCGTCGAATTGTGCGGTGTCGAATCATGCGGTGTCCAATCGTGCGGTGTCCAATCGTGCAATGTTGAATCATGCGGTGTCGAATCGTGCGGTGTTCAATAGTTACGTGTTCAAAAGTGCGTGTCTAATCAAGCGGTGTCGAATCGTTACGTGTCCAAACGGGTTACGCCCACAATGGTAGCAACTTTAAGGGTGCGAATCATAATTAAGTTGCATGCGTTATACGATTTAGTGTCGCAACAATCTTATCTATCGACGATCGATCATTACTGCTCTGAGCAAGCCATGCAATGGCACTTTATTCCGCCGTATTCCCCTCACATAAGTGGCCTATGGGACGCCGGCATTAAATCGGTCAAAACACATTTGCGTAGAATTTTAAGCGAGGCGTTATTAACTTTCGAAGAGATGTACACCGTGTGCACTCAGGTTGAGGCCGTTCTTAACTCCCGACCATTAACTCCCATCTCTAATGACCCCACCGATCTCACGGCCTTGACCCCTGGTCATTTCTTAATCGGTGAAGCACTTACAAGCATTCCGGAATCAAGTTGGTCTGAGGTGCCATCCAATCGACTTACCCGGTTTCAATACGTTGCAAAATTGACCCAACATTTTTGGGCAGGATGGTCGAATGAATATCTATCAAATCTGCAGCAAAGGTTTAAGTGGAATCGCGAGGATCGCGCGTCGAAGATTGAGATTGGAGCGATGGTTATCTTGCGCGACGAGCAAACGCCACTCATGCGTTGGGCGTTAGGGAGGATAGTGGAATGCCACTCCGGTAATGACGGAATAACGCGAGTCGTTAGTGTGAAGACTTCTAAGGGAGTCACAAAACGCGCTTTGACGAAAATATGTTTGTTGCCCATCGAGGCCTAATTTTAAGTTAAGGGAATGCTGGAGCCGTCTGTTTTACCGGCATTTTTTGTCGGCACGTAGCGTCGTATTAATTTGACAGAATTAAAAATCCTTCTCCAGAATTGCAGTACGTACATTAATGATTCGGGGGAACTCCGATTTTATATAGAAAACGAGAAAAAATTACGGAAGTACAGATTTCCTTATCCTACTTTTATCCCAATATGGCGTCTCGAGTTGCGGCGAGCTGTCAGCTGTCAAGATGTATTTCATATAAGAGATATACCATTGGTACGAACGCGAAAACAAGTTCCCCCGAATTGCACAACAAGAAAAACATCGATAAACTCTCCAAATCAAGATTTGGAAGCGTAATATAAAAGTATAATGTCGATGTGCATCGTGCGTATGTGTGCGTGCAATGTAGCGTGCTATCCTTGTCTATATCTTTGTCTAAACAAGGACAGATATAGTCGATAACATAGAAAATGGTAATTTTGTCGGTTATACAGACGGCTCCAGCATCCCCTTAAGGTATTAAGTTCAAATAATCCTACTCTTTTATATTTAGTTGCGTTACTCTAAGTCACGTGGTTTATCCATCGTATTGCATACCAAAGAGAATTGTTTTTTCGTTTTATATAACTATATTCTTTTGAAAGCCCAGTCTTTCAAGGCGGGCGACATGTTAGAGCTAGCGCTGGAGCATGATGTGGCGATTCGAATATCGCGCGGTGATATACCGATCGCGCGCGACTTTACCAGCGACACGAGGCGAGCGCGTACCAGAAAGAGGTGCAGAGAGCTCGGACCGGTAACACACTCCCGAGAGCGCGCCTACAACGGTTAAGAACAGCGAGCGTAACGGACACAATTGACAAGCGCGGACAGTTTTGTACAGGTTACATTTCTCAGTAAAGGCGAAGATCAAGCCAGTGACGAGTTTTCTTTGCCCCTACGTAACTCCTCCATTCGAAACGTGTCGGGTGGAACAGCTGGTGTCTGTTCAACATCCATCGAAGCTTCATTTGATACAGGCAAAAGCATTGTTTCAGCTAACACATTTTTGTTTGATGTTAGTGGAGGTACTGCATGGAGATGCAACGTCGGGATAGCATCAGGACGTATCTTCCTAGTTTGTGTAGGTGAATAAACCTAGCAAATGTTCTTGTAAGGGCTTCGTAAAAGCTTCATCAACAAAATGCTTTGAACATATCCTAACTGAAGCAAACATATTCTTAAATATATACTTATAATAATAAACAAGAGAAATCTGTGGTACAATATTACTATACAAAAGTACATACCATATTTGGGTGAAATATTTTCTTTTCCGCATGCTTGACGCCACTTATTACACAGTGCTGGATCCTTTGGGAAGGAAAAATACTTTATTTTATTTTCTTCAATCTTTCTGGACTTTGCCAGATAGTTCCCACACTCTTTCACATTACACGTCATTGCGCACACTTTAATAACCACAAACGAATTACTCGACATAAATAGCGAACGCAGCCATTGCGAATCACCGAGTACATCCGATTCATTCCGATGCTACACGAGTATGACGTAAGCTTAGACAAAAGTGGTGGGAATGCGCAGTGGTCTGACACGGTATGAGCATACCCTTGTATTTATACCATGCCTGGACCGTCCTCGGGCGCGAAACCTGCGCCTTGTGACGGCGGCGGGGACGCTGCCACGATGCAGCGAAACTGCAACACCCACCCCAACACCCCATCCCAAGAGAGAGCATACCGGGCTCGGTTGCCTCTACTTAGCTACTCGCCCCCGGGGGTACCGTTAAGAGCAATCGTGCGATCGAAATCTCCAGCGAAGGGCTTGTTATGTAGTTATACATTTCATAGGTTTGCGCCATCGTTTTCGTTTCCGCCAAAATAATACGGGAAGTAGAGGGCCCAGAAACGCGCGCGCTAGCGTAGATATATATACATAGCCGTGGCTCGCTGCGGATCACTCTCTCTTCCGTCTCTGACAGCTAAGAGCGTAGTATCTTATATAGCGAGTACCGAGGTAGAAATAAAAGGGTAATACCAGAGTGCCAGAGTCTTTCTTTTCCCGATACACAACAGGGCTCCAATTCAAAGGGACAAACACAAAATGTTACAAAACAAAAACAAACAAAAAAACTCTTCCTCTCATCCTCTTCCTACGCATCGCAAGAATCTCGGAAATCGCGATCCGGGAACGCAGTCGTCAGGCTCCACCGTTTTCCCCGTTTCATGTAACGATACGACGCAAGTCGAGCTCATTACGACGGCCTACGATAACTAGGTGCCTCTCGCGCTTGGTGTCGACCGCTCACTAATCCTAAAACACCAAATGTAGGGTCCCTCGCGCCTGGTGTCGACCGCCCAACCTACTATCCCCAACATCAACGACGCGTTGACAACAGAGCGGGAGTGTAATCCTTTTTCAGTCGAGTACGACGGTCGGCCTGTACAGCGGCTATTTTTGCTACGCCGTTTTCGGTGAGCACACTAACACTAACTCGAAACGACGCGTCGACAACAGAGCGGGAGCGCGACTCTAGGTCCTATCGTGGCTCTGCTACGTATCGTTAGGCTTGCGCGGCAACGCTTAATGTCGGATACGACGGTTGAATATTAACGGCGGGGCTCTTCACGATCCGGAAATCAACGAACGGACAGAGGTCTCGGGATGGGTTAAGGATTTAACGTTCCAGATCCCATTTGGCCTTTATTTACAGCCTGAAGAGGTTCTCCATAGTTCGCGATAGCGACGATAATTGCGATAGCCTACGAAAGCACACTCGAAGCGTGAATCTCAAAATAACAAAAGAAAAGGATCAATAGCAGTGACGCGAATATTATTTATGATAGGGTTTTAAATCTTTAACGTGAATCTTTCCTACCGGGTTGCCTAACAGGTCCGCGAGCTCGTAAACTACTGGCGACAGAACCCTTTGAACTAAGAAGGGACCATGAAACTTAGTGGCTAATTTGGCAGAAACATGTTGAGCGGTGGACGATAAAACGTGCTGTCTCTTTATTATTTAATCACCCACGGCAAATTGACGGTTTCGTCTACGTAAATTGTAGTACTTGGTCTGTTTCATTCGCTCGGTCTCTAAATTCTCTACAATCCATTCTTGCAACTGCTGGATTCGCTCCATCCGCTCTCTCCAAACGGCGGGATCAAAACTTTCTACCGCGACAGCAACGTCTTCTCGACCGCGAAATAGATTGACAGGTTGTAGTTTCCTCCTGAAATTAAAAAACGCGGGAGTTGCCTGTAGCGACGTATGATGCGCAGAATTATAGGCGAATATAATTTTGTGATATAATTTTGTTAAGAAGAACTAAATAAAGCTACCACTTAAGTTGGATTTTTGAATTTACAAAATACATTGCGTGTACTTGGCGTCTTTTTTTTACCTTTTTTAAAAAAGGTAATTTTGTACTGATATAATATATTTTGAACATTTTTATAACATCTCTGGTAATATATTATTTCTCATAAATTCTCAGGACGTACTTGTATATAGATTTATTTAATTTTAGCTACAAAAAGCCAAGAAATGGACTTGGTTTACAATATACCTTAGACACACTCATATCAACTTTTTTAACTTAACGCTGTTAATTCATATATGTTTATTAACAATTAAAGTAATTTAAATTGACCGTGACTGGCAATATATACTCCAACGACCATATTTTTACATCCCTCAATTGTACACCGCCTATATACCTTTCCTCTAATGTTTTCCTAATCTCCGCAATATACAGGTTAAATAAAAGCGGACTTAGAACACAGCCCTGTCTAACTCCTTTTGTTATGTAAAATTCTTTTGTTAAACCTTCCTTTGTTCTGATAGCTACCTTCGTAATCTCGTAAATTCTTTCTAACTTTCCTATAAGATCTTCCTCTAGTCCCATCTTCTTAAGGATCTTCCATAGTTGCCCTCTCTCCACGTTGTCAAAGGCTGCCTTCAGGTCCACGAAAAGTGCATACACTTTACCTTTCTTTCCCTTCTTTTCTTCTTTTTGAGTTAAATGGTCCAACACGAAGATATTGTCCATTGTTGACTTTCCTCGTCTAAAACCGGCTTGACTCTCTCGTAACAAGCCTTTCTGCTCAACAGATTTTTCCAACCTTCTTCTGATAATTTCAGCATATATTTTGTAAGCTGAGCATAGGAGAGAAATACTTCTATAATTTTCAACTATGTTTTCATCACCTCTTTTATGTAGCAAAACTATAATAGAGGTTCTCCAGTTTTTTGGTAAAATTCCTTCCTTCCAAACCTGATTTAAAACCTCTACTAGATCTTTCCTAACTGCACTGCCTCCATACAGCCAAGCTTCCAGCGGAATTCCATCCACACCTACAGCCTTGTTTTTCTTCAATCTCCTTACCGCATCAGCTATTTCTTCCACCTCCAACTGTGAGTCAATTCGAACAGGCCTTTTTTCTTCAGTTCCTATACTGTTTTCTCCTTCCTTGCTTTCCGCCATCTTCTCTGTACCCCCGAGAAGCTCTTTAAAATACTTCATCTATTCTACTCCGCCAATTTTATTTTCCTTCCAGACCTTTTTCTTCCTCTTCGTATTAATAAATTTCTAGATATCTGACCCGTGCCTTAGGCTCTTCAATCCCTCCTCTTCTTTGATTCTCTTCTCCTTCCTCTTCTGTTCAAATCACAGTATACAGAGTAGCGCAACTCTCTTCATCAGATGATGCCAAAAACGCAGCGCGCATGCGCAAGTTGAGCCAGTTTATACGGTAACGCCATCTGAATCTCTCTCTCACTTACTCTTTCCGTTTTCACTCTTTCTCATGACTATTCAAATGTTTAGAAATTGGCGGCATTAGCTTACCACATCGGTTATGTTGTTCAATTGATATTTTAGATAATTTAGATATTTAAAGAGGAATGAAATAAAGTGAAGTGAAGTGAAGTGATGTGAAGTGGAGTGATGTGAAGTGAAGTGAAGTGATATGAAATGAAGTGAAGTAAAGGGAAAGCAAGAAAGGAAGTGACATTTATCCTTAAAAAGAATTGTAGATCTGTACATATATTATATTATTCAGATTTTCAATTCTCTTGCAGAAAACACTTTGATCTTAGCTCTGTTTCAGATGCAGAAGAAAACAAGTAATAAGGAAATGAGTGCAAAAAAAACTAAAACCTGTTCAATAACAGGATGTCCTGGAAATCTTCAATTGGAATAAGGAAGACATGTATTTAGATTTCCAAAAGAACATGACAGGTTTTTCATTTTATTTTATAACAGTATTTTTAGTTTTTCTAATTAGATTATATTTTTTTACATAAATTTATAATGTTTAATACCATTGTAATAACAGATGGTTGCAATGGGTACAAGCAAGTGGAAGACTAGATTTAAAAGAAAAAGGACTTGAATATTCTTATAGAAATTGCCGATTATGCTCTTTACATTTTGAGGAGAAATGATTTAGGATTAATAAAAGAAGAATTCTTCTTCATCCTGATGCCATACCCACAAGATTTGGAGAAGATTTAGCATTATGTTGTAAAACAATGTAGGTTATATAATTATGTTTTAGATTGCTATCAATTTCATTGCAGTTTCTTTTTGGTTGTTTTAAAATGTAATAATATATCATACAAACATATCCAGTCAGCACACATATGTTCAAAATAAGAACATAATGACATCTTAAACATATTATTTTTAAACATCATGTACTATTGATTTTGTATTAATATATATAGTAAATTATGTAACTTAAAATCTGTTTGCAGTGAAATAGAAATGGATGCAGAAGCAGAAAAGGACACAATAACAGAAGATATACAAGAACAAGCAAATTCTGTTATAGAAAAAGAAAAAGGAAACAATATAGAAGAGAAAATTGAAATGGATACTGACAACATAGAAGAGGAAATTGAAATGGATGTTGAAATTATGAAACCGTAAATTTTTACCTGTATTGCTATGTATTATCCCATTTCTATACCTTCCTATTTATAAATATTAGGTATATATAAATTTATAAAAAATTTAGTAAAATAGAAATGTACAATTATAGTATAATAATTATTATCAAATTATTATCAAGTTAGTAAAAAACTATTAAGAGAAAAATAGACAACAAGTGCAAACTACTTATCTAACTGCTTATATATACTACTTTTACATTTTAACATAATATATGTATTCTTTGTTAAGAGAGTACTATAGTAATATAGTACGTAGATGTAGGCCAACAAAAAATTCATATATCTTTCATTGTCTTACATGTCTATATTATTTTTGAAATTACTTTTTTATTATTACTTATTGTGCTTTTATATACTTATTGTTCTTTGTTTCATAATTAAAATAGAACTTTATGCATACGTTTTTGTTCAATTTTTTTATTTTTTTTATTTTTAATGATTTTTGTGTTAATTTAGAAGCACATCCAGTATATACCTCTCAAAACAATGATATCGAAAGCAACAATGACATCCAAGAAAAAGGACAGCCCTACAAATAAACGGTTGTGCAAAACCATACAGAAAATGAGATCGAAAAACAAAGATCTTCAGCAAAAACTGCGACGTCTTCAAAAGCGAGTGGAAAAAAGTATCACCACTAAAGAATTACTATATGGAGAAGATAAGATACAAAAGAAAGAATTAGAAACTTTAAGAACATTAGGAAATAAGTGGTTACCGGAAAAATTTAGTATGTTACTGTCAGTACAAGTAGACGCGCAAACAAGAGACAAACGTGGCATACGATATACGATACAATAATGAATTTAAAAAATTTTCTTTATCAATGTATTTTTTAAGTCCGCGAAATTACAAAGAATTAAGAAAAATTTTTACATTACCTTCCGTGCGTACTTTACAATCTTTTACATATAATTGGAATATTATTCCTGGTCTTAATATAAAAGTCTTCGAGGCTTTAAAAATAAAATTAAATTCATTACCACTTATCGAGCGACATTGTGTATTGTGCATAGACGAAATGAGTTTAAAATCTCATTTATTTTACGATATTTTACGAGACGAAATAATAGAATTCCAAGATGTTGGTGATAATAAATTACCAATATCTGCAAAGAATGCATGTTATTATGGCACGAAGTTATTATTGTTATTATGGCACGAAATATAGCAGGCAACTGGAAAGTTCCACTTTTTTATTGTTTTGTAGCGACTACTTGTACAAGCGATACAATAAAAACTATTATTTTTGATGCAATAAGAAAATTAAAAGAATGTGGTGCTACTGTGCATGCGTTAATTACGGACATGGGTTCCAACTTCTTGCAATTATCTCGCGAATTAGGAATATCAACTAAAAATTCAATGTTTGTTGTTGATGAACAAAATATATTATATATTTTTGATACTCCCCATTTAATCAAAGCAACGCGTAATAATCTATTAAAGTATAATTTAAAATTTAATGATAAATTTGCATTATGGTCTTATATTGTTCAATTTTATTCAAAAGATACTAAACAATGGATTAAAGCAGCTCCTAAATTATCTCCCATTCATATTGAATCTAATAATTTTTCGAAAATGAAAGTTAAGTACGCTGTACAAGTTTTAAGTAATCATGTAGCTGCAGGTATGTGCACGCTAATGTCTGTAGGTTATCTTCCATCTGAAGCAATTGGGACAGTAGAATTTATTGATCGTTTCGATAAATTTTTTGATATATTAAATTCATCTTTTATGATCAGTCCAAAAGAATATAGAGAAGTTTTTATCGGAAGCACGGAACAATTGAAATTTTTACAAGAAACGTTGAATTTCTTAAAAAATATTACAGCTATTAATAATAAAGGTAAAATTGTAAAGATTAAATGCTTTGAATGCTGGCAGATCACTATTAATAGTATTATACAATTATGGGACATATTGAAGACTTTTAATTTTCCATATCTGCAAACTCGTAAAATAAATACGGATTGTCTCGAAAATTTTTTTGGTTCTGTTCGGCAACAAGGTGGTAATTCTATAAATCCAACTCCTATACAGTTTTCACGCGCTTTTAAAAAACTATTTAGTATTAAATTATTACAACATTGTGATCATGTACGAAAAATTGGGCTCCAGATTCCGATGAAATGTTAAATCTTATGGAAACATCAAATCTTCACTCTACAGAATCCGACTTTAATACATCACCTACTTCATGTAAAATTTTAGATGTTCCAACACACGATTATCGTTCTATGGACCTGCCAGAACAAAATGCACTTAAATACGTTTGCGGTTATTTAATAAAAAGATGTTTAGCAATACATTCGTGTGAAGCGTGTACAAATTACATAAATGAAACTACTCAAGTTTTAGATAACACTACTTTATATTGTTAATTTCGTGATTATGGAACTGAGAATGGAGAACTTTTTGGAGCTTTGAATATTCCAAGTAATCAATTTTGTTCATACATACATAAATTAGATTAAATATTTATTAAAAATTTTGAAAGTAATTGTTATAAAAAAAATATTGGTGCTTATTTACTTTCTTTAGTAAAAGATATTAACTTTCAAACTCCATGTTCCAACTTTCCCTCAGATTTTCTTGTTAAATTATTTTTCCGCATGCGCATTTATTACGCATTAATACAACATAATAAGGCACGTAAAGGGGTTGGTCAAAGCAATAGAAAAATGTAGAATATTTTACATCTTTAATTTTTGTTTCTTTCTTGCATGATACAGTTTTTATCATAAATAATTTGTAATTTGTACACGTGTAGCGATAACATAGATGTAAGATTATTTTTAATATCACAGTGGAAGTAAGATATATGGAAATAAAAAACGCTAATTGTAATATATATATATAGCGATAAGATAGAAATAAGAATATTTTTCATAAGATATATTATTATTTTTTTTTTATTCAGATTTGTCATATTATTGGTGGGACTGTGGGGAAACAAAATAAAAGCTGAATAGTCATTTTTGCCAAAGTGTAAGTAGATATATTAGCGATTTAGGTATATTGAGCGTCCATATTAATTTATGCTTTACATGTAACATACGTTAAGTTTATTATGCTGTAATGATTGTAAAACTTTAAAATTTTTATATTATTTAAACTAAATGTGTTACTTCGCAATAATAATTGAAATACGATCTTAGAAAATAAAAAACGTAAGTATATATATTATAAACTTTGTATTGTATTGAAATACACAAATTAATTTTTTTTCTTATTAGCAATTTTAAATAATATTTTGTAAATGTCACGTTGTATATTAGTTTGTGTTCCATACACACATCATAGACGCGCGCGTGCTACATACACATACACGTTTTATACGACAAATGTATTTTTAAATAATATAAATGTCAAAGATATAAACTTATTCTAGATAATAAAAAATAAAATATATACATATGTTTATGAACAAAAACGTGTACTTTTTATGTAAAATATATAAACTTTGCTGTTATACCTGAACTTACCATAAATTAATATTATTACATATCTTTCACATCTACATAATCAATTATAAAGCGCAAACATATAATACTTTTTTATGAGTTTGCTTTTATAGATACAACAAATATAATATAATGTATACACAATTAATATTTATACAATTAGGTAAGTTAATATTTTTTTAACACTAAATTATAAGTTAAACTTAAATAATTTATAAAAATAATTTAATTACGTTAATTTTAAAAATTTATATTAAATTAGAATGTTATAACATAATGTTTTAAAATTAGATTACTTTAAATAAAATAATTATAATATAAATCATACACATCAAATAAATTTAATATTTTAATTGTTTAAATATTTTAGTGTTTATAAAAAAAAATATTATTTTTTATGAGAATGTATCTTATTAATAATAATTTTTTTTACATAATTACATTTTTAACTACAACAAAAAGTTAATAAATTAGGTTTTATATGCTTTAAAAATAATTAAAAAATAACAAAGTTAAAAATGAATTTATTTGAAATTAATTAAATTGAGTTAAAAAAATTATTAACTTTTAACTTCATTATTTAACTTTTAACTTTTTAACTAGTTACTACCAACCATGATGCTTATTTATAATCCGAAAATTCGATTTCTCTGATGTAACAATGAATTAGAAAGACAACATAAAGACAGAAGGAAAGAGTAAGTGAGAGAGAGATTCAGATGGCGTTACCGTATAAACTGGCTCAACTTGCGCATGCGTACTGTGAATCTGGCTTCACCGACATCAAAAGTGCCGACAGAGAGTTGCGCTACTGTATACTGTGGTTCAAATAACGCTTTCATATACTCCTTTCTTCCATATATCTTCCTCTTCCTACCTTTTCTTTTCTCCATTTCCTGTATATCCCCTTCACTTCTCTTTTCTTTTTAGTGCAGTTTCTGTCCCACCAGTCCTTAAAACCAATCTTCCTCTTTTTAATTGTTAAATTATTTCTTTCCTTATCATAGCCTCTTGAACTATCTTCTTAAGTTTGTTCCATTTTTCTTCAATTGACAACTCCTTATAAACATCCTTCCAAATAGCCTCTTTAGTTTTCTCCTTATAACTTTCAATAGCCTTCTTATCCCAGTATATTTTCCATCTTGAATCTTCATTCCTATCTTCCTCCTCTTCTTCCTGCACTTCTTGATTCTTATCTAGCGCCCTAACTCTTTCGTCTAACATCGCGACTAACGG
The DNA here is from genome assembly GCF_003070985.1 of Temnothorax curvispinosus. NCBI lineage: Eukaryota > Metazoa > Arthropoda > Insecta > Hymenoptera > Formicidae > Temnothorax > Temnothorax curvispinosus. The sequence goes on from NW_020224731.1 coordinate 13,524, forward strand.
CATGTGATCCGAGTCTACTCTCGCATCCACTTTAAATTCCCTAATTCTATCATGTATTTCTTCGCACACAATCATATAATCTATTACGGAGCTACCTTGCACCTATAAATGTATATTCACCTTCCCAATCGCCTTTTGTTGCACCATTCAGCAAATACGATCCATTATTATGGATCCATTCTATTAAATTCCTACCTCCATTACTTATTAATGTATCTTTACTTTTCCTTTTCTACCCTCCCTTCTCTTCCTCCCCGCCACCTAATTCTCCTGTTCTAATGTTAAAAATCTTCTCCTATAATTACGGGATCTTTATCTAACTTTTCAATCCAACTATCTAGAGTCTCTTCCATCTTGTTCCAACCCTCCCTATTATATAGTGATATGATGTTTGTTATTCCACCTTCTTCAATTATTTCTGACAAAACTAACCCTTCCTCTTTTTTCTTAATCAACTCTGATCCTTCTTTCCTCCATCTCTTCCTTTTACCTAAAATAAAACCTCTCTTTGCCCTTCCTTTCTTATTGACCCTAGTAGCATTACAACATTTCCAAATATGTGAATCTGGTAACCTCCCTTTAATCGTTTTCCAACTTTCCAAATCAATCCATGTTTCACTCAAACTTACAAAATTAAAACTTGTAATATAGCCCCAAAAATCTCTATCCTTGTTATTTATTCCTGCCATATTTCAAAAAAGAAATTTCCTACCTCTATTCATCGTTTCTCCAACCTTCCCTACCCTCCTACTTTCATTTTTTCCTTTCCTTTTATTTTCCCTTACCTTTATCTTTACCACCTTCTGGCTCACTTCGTTAAATTTTCCTTTACGCTCCTCTCTTCACCTCCTGCCGCTTGGTTACCCCCACTGCTATCTCTATCATCAAAATTTCTCGACACCTCCGCCCACGATTTCCACACTCCATTTATTCTTACTCTTGCAAAGCCTACCTTAACATTTTCCCCTTTGCCTTTCTGTACCTTGACCTATCTTTAAATTTTTTCCTGTACCTTTCTTTCTTCCCAGGTTAAGTCATTTTCAATAAATATATTTCCACCCTTTAGCTTATACTTATTTCTCATCACTTCTATTTTGTCCTCCTCCTCCAGTTTAATTATGACAACTGCGGTGACTTGGGAAAGGGAATTAACGGAATACACACGCACACATATATATATCTATAGTCGTGTAGTGCTCGGGGGGGGGGGGGGGGTATTTGTCGCTCCCCGGATTCACGATTGGCCTGTACCCGGATGGTTCGAAAGACCAGAGGGACCGTTCCCTCACGAATGCAAGCGAAATGAAATGCGAATAAAGCAGGATAAATCAAGCGAAGCGACTCACCGTATCGCAGCCCGGCGCCCTCCTGGGATGGTCTCTCGGCCGATCTCGTCTGTCCTCTCGGGTGGCGAATCCTCCTTGATAGCAAGCGGGAGGAGTGCAGGCAGACAAGGTAGCGGGTTAGCAAGCAAGCAAGCAGCAAGCAACACAAAACGGGCAAGCAAGCAAACGCCGTTCTAACGACTTCGTCGAGCACTCGACGGTGGCTGATCCTCGGTGTTATCTTGTCGGCGATTCTTACGGGAATCCGAGTGCTCCGGCACTCTCTCGGCTCGCGCTCCTGGAAGTACGGCGCGAGCAAGTACTATTGTCCCAATAATTGGGCCTGCCACCCGTGAGCGGGCAGCACGAGTCGGGTGAGTGTGGCGACGCCAGCCACGCCATTGGTTAGAAGCCTCCGACCAAGGTCGGTAAATGACGCGTCGGTAGCGACGCTACTCGTCATTTACCGACCTTGCCTCCGACCAGTCAGCAACCATCTACATGGTTGTGCGCTCAACGGGCCGGTGCCCGGTGCATTTGTGAACGCTTGAGATATCGTTCAGTTGTCTCTACGGTCTCTTCGAGTACGCATCACGTTGATCTGTACGCGGCATCTTGAAAGCATTGTAACACGAAATCCAAATATATTACGTAGTGTGGAATTCCGAAGTAATCATTCTTGCGAACCCCCACATGAGTCGCGCGAGTATTGACACCTGTCGCGGTCCGCCAACGTTTCGCGCGAGTCTCAAACCGACGGTAACTTTACGATTATGAGCTTACTGACTAATATACAACAAATATACGCGAATCAACCATATCAATATTATACATGTGCGACTAACTACTATATTACAATTATGTACACGTGAGCGCCAAACATCCCAGCACACACAATGCAACATGTAACGTACAGGTTAGTTGTAATTTCCTACTCAACAATATAAATGCAATATAATACACGTGTTTATTATTTTCTCGAAACCGATAGATAGACCGGCCCGAGCACGACTGCTCGTATTGTCCGCTGACGTACATAACATTCTTCGCTCGCCTATTGTGACGAAGGTGTGTGGCAGCACCTTACGAGCACGAGATACCACACTCTCCCTCGCTATGTTGACAGGCCGGCTCATATGTACACTTACCGCCACTTTATGTATACATTGCGTACAATATATATTGCTCCCTTAATGCTATCCTATAACTAGTACTATATATCTATTGTTATAACATACGTCTCACGCGTCTCTATTTTTCTTTTGTCGAATTCGCTCGGCTCGTCGTGGCTCAACGGCCGACGATTGGTTTTTGTTTTTTTCGACACTTTTGCTTTTATCTACCGCATCCGCCACCCTGCTAGTTCTCGCTGCAACCAACTGATTGGCATGTCTCTTCCAAATCAAACCGTCTTCCGTCTGAACGTCGTACATCGTACCTGGCGTTCGTTCCCGTATTATCACGGCCGGCGCCCAACGCTCCCCTCCGCCTCTATAGTCTTTGGCTATGACTGAATCTCCCACTCGAAATTCCATCCTACGCGCGCCCGTGTGATCTTTTATCTGACGTTCCTGGTGTCTTTGAACATGCTCCGCCGTCGACGGTGGGCGCAAGATCGAAAATCGAGTTTTCAATTCTCTGTTAGTCCTCATACTGGCTGGGAATCTTTGTGTCGTCGCGTGGGGCGTCGCTTAGAAATCAAACAAGAACTGTCGTACAGCTGACTGAAGTGACATGCCATCATCCATCATGCTTTTGACTTTTCGTTTGAACGTATCAACGAGGTTTTCTGCTGCGCCGTTCGTGACCGGACAGTGCAGCGCGATCGTGCTATGCCTAATGCCTCCTTCTCGTAGTAATCGCTGAAAATTTTCCCCCGTGAATGTGGCAAAATTGTCCGTTACAATATGCGCAGGATAACCATGCCTAGCAAACATTTCTTGGAATGCAGCAACTGTTGCATCCTCGCTCATACTTGGCATGATAAATATTTCCGGCCATTTAGAATAGCTATCGATTACTAATAATATCATTTTTTCGCCTATTGGCTCTAAAAAATCCGCATAGATACGATGCCATGGGGCAGGTGGCCACGGCCAAGGCGTAAGAGGAACTTTGGGAGGATTTTTACGCGTTTTTAAACAAGGCAAACATGCGCTTGTGATTTCTTCGATGTTTTTATCTATCTGGGGCCACCAAACATATGACCGAGCTAATGACTTCATACGCGCGACTCCGAAGTGGCTATGGTGAAGTTCTTTCAGCACTAGCGGTCTCAGCTGGCTAGGCATCACCACGCGGTGTCCCCACAATAAGCAATTACTTTCTACTGACAGCGCATCGCGTTTCTCCCAGAAGCTTTGTATCCCTTCCTCCTTCAGCCTGGCTTCTGGCCATCCGTCCATGTAATATCTTATCACCCGGCACAGTACAACGTCCTCACGTGTAGCTTTCTGTATTACACTCCAATCTAGCGAAGCAAAATCGGATTCTTTGATGTTATTCACGAACGTATGATCGATATCTTGCAGCATTTGAAACTTATTCTCTAACTCCTGCGGCTGTTCGATTGGTAGCCTACTGACAAGGGAACCTCGCGAAGTGGAAAATTCTGATTTTAATGAAACTTTTCACACATGTAGGGGGAGTAAAAAGATGAATTTAGATATTTTTTGTAGCGGCCCAAAAACGGTTTTAAGGGGTGAAACCACTCCTCATATGTAAAGCGGTTTTTTGCTTTTCTCGATATATTTCGAATAGTATTCGAGATGTAAAAAAATGTTTCAAATAAAAGTTTTATGGTAAAATCTCCTCTATTTAACAACATTAATATAATATTTTTTAAAAATAATTTTTTAAACAAAAATTTTTTTTGAAACATTTTTTGGCGTTGGCACGTTTTTTACACTGTCTATTTTCTTTCCTGAGGAATGGATTTCTTTCGAATTTATGCGAAACCCTAAATATTCGATTTCCTGTTGCGCAAATTTACATATATTTTTTAAACTTTCGCAATCCGGCATCGCTTAACCCCTTCGTTGGCAGAGAGAATTCGACAAAAAGTGCCAAAAATGGCAGGAAAATTTTTTATCCTAAAAATTTGTACCCTGGGGTTTTTGAGGGCCCCTGATTACGAATCTGAACTTAAAATTCGAAAATTTAAAATGGCAAATTTTATCCCAATTAAGTAATTTTTAGCATTTTTATCCGCCATTTTAAATTTGCAAATTTTGAATTCAGATTCGTAATCAGCGACCCCAAAAACCCCCGTGTAAGACTTGGATGCCAAATCGAAGCAAGTTATAGGAAAAAAAGGTTGACGCACTTTTGCGTCAATGCCACACAGGGCACGGAAAAATTTGACGCACTTTTGCGTCAATGCCAACGAAGGGGTTAAGCGCCGCAAAACCTCTCGCACCCGATCTATGTGTGTCTCCCAATCCGGCGCTGCGATTTAAATATCATCTGTGAATACTATCACTCCCGGTATACCCAACAACAAAGATGCCATAACTCGTTCCGGTGGACACACCAAACGGCAAACGATTATATTGAAACAACCCCAAGTGGGTGCTTATCACCACTAGTTTTTTTGCTCTCTCGGTTAACGGTAACTGCTAATACGCTTCCGATAAATCCAGTTTTGTGAATACTCTCCCCCCTCTTAACACATCTAATACTTGTTCGACTCGGGGCAATGGGTAATGATCGACTTTCAAAACTTTATTCAGCGTCACCTTGAAATCTCCACACAACCTAATGGCGCCGTTACTTTTAACTATTGGCACCACTGGCGTACCCCATTCTGAATATTCGATCGCATAAACGCTTAATTTCTTTCTCTACCGGTTCTCGCATTGCTAATGGTATACGCCTTGGCCGCATGAAATGCGGTTGTCTCCCCTCCATTAGTTTTAAGTCTAAACTGTCTTTGTTGAAAGTTCCTAAACCCGGTAAAAATACTTCAGGGAACTCCATACGAAATTTTGTAATTTCTGTTTCATTATCTATCACGTTATATATTTTTACTGCTTTTTCGTACTGACGAGAATTATCGTATTGGGGCGGCCACATTTTTAAAGCTGCTAACCAGCTTCTACCTAATAAAGGAATCCCCCCTCCAGGAATCACATATAGTATACGCTCCACTCGCATTCCGTTTGCTTCGATCGGTACCTTGATATATCCCATTGATTTGATAGGTTCACGATTGTAACGCTGATCGCTGCTGCCGTCGTCTTCGTATTCTTCTCCCTCCGAGCTCTGTGCGTCAATAGAGTCCGCGTCAATGCGGTGTTGCGCTCCGTTTCTTTTCGTCTTCGACGGACACATTCGGAATATATGTCCCTTCGCCCCATACTCACTACAATATTTGTCTCGTAGCAAGCACTGGTCACGCACGTGGTTGTTTTTGCCACAACAAAAACAAGACCGCCCCGCAACCTTAGTCGACGTTCTCGAAGCGTTATTTCCTCGGCTCGATGTTCTATAATTCCAAGAGGTTTGTCTTCTCGTGCGATTATCTGGGTATCTTCTTAATTGATTGTTTTTGTTGCTGGCCCGCACTGCGTGTATCTCCGTTGCCGTGTTGTTCTCCGCCGCGCTCTTCGTTGCTGGTTTTACGGGATCCGTCTTATGTACACTAGCCATTTCTATTATTTCGGCCAGACGCTCCATCTCTGTTAACGTCGACTCCGATGATTTTAAGAGCTCATATCTGACTAGATCATTTGTGGCTTCTGCTATAAGTTGGACCTTGATTTGTTTGTCAAACTCAGTGTTGGCAAATTTACACTCTTTAGCCAGTAATCTCAGGGCCAGAACGAAATCTTTGATTTTTTTCGTCTGGTTTCTGCTTTCGTTCGCGGAAAGCGTAGCATTGTAAATGTTCGTTTCGCTTTGATGCGAACAGTTGTACCAATTTTTCTTTTAAAACTTTGTACGACAACGTGATGGGCTTTTCCAGCTCGCAAACGATCTGCAGATCCTTAAATACGTCCGGTGCAAGCTGCGTGATTAACAATGCCGTTTTTTTCTCTTCCGGGATATCATTGAGCAAGATAAATGCTTCCAACTGGTCCTCGAACGTCTCCCAGCATGACCCCCGTTTAAAGGTGTTGACATTTCCTAGAATTGACGCCATTGTGCATCGCTCTTGGATTGTACTTTTCACGTTCGTCGATTTGATAACTGCGTTCTCCTCCCTTTCGGTTACTTCCTTAGTTTGTTTGTCCTTGAAATTCTTGACAAAGGCGTTCAACACTTGCCGAATTATATCGAGGCTGTCTTCTTTCGTTGCTTCTACGCCGTATTCCTTGCAGATATCGATCAACTCGATTTTATTCACTTGATAGAGGTTCGTCCTTGAGCGATTGCATCGGCTATGAGTTCCCAATCAAGTTCACCATTTTTTTTGTGCATTATTAATTTATAGCACTGGGATCTTAGTTAATTTGCAGATCCCAACACGACTGCTCGTATTGTCCGCTGACGTACATAACATTCTTCGCTCGCCTATCGTGACGCAGGTGTGTGGCAGCACCTTACGGGCACGAGATACCACAACAACAGTGCCGCTTTTCCTCACATTAATGACGCTGCATCTTATACCTAATTTTTCTGATAAAAATTTTTGCGCTTACGTATTCCAGTCCCTTTCCTGTTCCAAACGTATCCCTTTGATTACCATATTATTCCTTCCATCTTCATTTTCTTTATCTTTCATCCATCTCTTAAGCTTACCTACCTCCCTGACGCTTAACCTATCCTCGCTTACAGTAGATCCTGCATAGCTACTTCCCCATCTGCTCCTATTTATGGAAAATCTACTTTTGCTAGCACTTCTTCGACCTTCGCTTTCACTTCCGATCTCCGTATCGTTTTCCTTATCTTCACCTTTCTCGCAGCGCTCCAGCCAACTTATCCATCTATTTTCCAAATCAATCAATTTTCTTTCAATTTCCCTTAATCTCTCATCGTCTTGTTCCTCCTTACCTTTCTTTTCTTCAACGTATTGCGCAAAACTTTCTTTTACCTAATCTATTTTACCTACTTCCTTGAAAATCTGTTCCTTCATTTCCTTTATTTCATCTCTAATTGTATTTATACTGTGTTTTACTTTCTTCTCATCCCTAAATGTCACTGTTTTACCTATCTCTAATTTACGCTGTTTATCATCCGCTATCAGTCTTACTTCTACCTACTTTGCCGCTGTTACCGACAATGCCCGCGCTTCCCGCGTTCGGCGAGCTACGCGACGCCATAACCTAATGTCTACCGCTCGCTATTCCGGGTTGTAATTCGCACAAAAACGGCTACTTCTAGGCCTGCCTCCACCTACACCTATACAGAGCCTTCCAAACAAGTTGCCTCCTACTCTGCGCTATCGCTCACTATTCTCTACCTACTCAAAACTCGCTTAGTCTTACCACACAATCTTACCGCACATCCATTCACTAACACGCCCTCTAACCAAGTCCAACTGTTAATTCATTATTCCGTACTTTTTTAAATTTCTTTTAGAAAAACCATCCTTTAAACCCTAAACGACTAAACATTATTTTCACGTTAAACTCACAACCTAAACTCAAAAATATTTGAACCTAATCCGCTTCAGCAGTAGGCCAAGAAACGGACATTATTCACCTATACACACACACACATACCTTCATACAACAACGCGCAACAACTAATATTAATAATATTCCATATATTTCTAAATTCTTCTCAAATCTTCTTTAAACCCTGGAAGAACAAATATCTCGCTTTATCTCTAAAATAACATTCCTGGCATCTTAAAACTTATAAAATTTGAATTCTAAATTAATCCATTCTCTCTATAAACCTTATACTCCAGAACCTATCATATACCTTAAACTCATATCTTCCATAACTTCTGTGTGCGAAACTCAAAGCCTAATCTTAAAACTACAAAATATAATTTTCTCTCTTTTTCTTTATTCCTACCTCTACCTTAATATTACAACTATTTTCCTGTTTTTCAACCACATATTGATGTATTAATAATTCTTTATGTATTGGGATGACCTTTCAGGAAGGAAGATTAAGATAAACTCGTGTTATCGTGATACGTTTCCGGGCAGAGTGTTCCGTGCCGTGTGTCGTGCCGCTTTGTTCTGGCGCGCTCTCTCCCTCGTCCGTGCCTCCCGCGCTCCGTCGATAATGCAGTCACACATTCACGCAACACCCTTCCTATTTTATTAAAAGGAATTAAAATGAATACAGAATAATGTGCATAATACAGCAATCTCTAATATAGAAAGAAATCACGAAAACGCGAGTTAGGTCTCTTTTCACGCTCCGATTTTCGTGGGAATCTATTCCCTTCGCTTTGCTCAGGTTCTATGCTCATTGGTTCGCTTTCTGACTGACTACTTGTTCCCTGTACGCTGTTGTCAGTTCTTACCAGTTCCGGATTACCATTTACAACCTGCTCGTCTATATTTTCATCCACGACATGCTCACTTTCTCTCTCTATCTCTATCGGGGCATGGTATTTATTTGTTTTCGTGTTTTGTTTGTAACGCGCTAATACTAGATGCCATCGGTTTCTTCTAAGAGTACTACCTCTTTCCGTTCTAATAATATACGCGTTTGGATTACTATCTGCCCTTACGATTTTAGCATACGCTCGAATGTCCGTTACCTATACCCTATCATTTACATTAAGTTTCGATAATTTTTTTGACCGGTGTCTTCTATTGTAATTACGCTCTTATTTTTCTTTTTTGACTTTTTCTTTTTGTTTAGATAGTTGTAAGATGGAGCGAGATGGAGGAGGTTAGCAGCAGCGCTCGGGTAGCGACAAAGGCCAGGGGAGCGCGGCGAGGAAAGTTAGGCCGATCGTGTTTTGTTAATTCCGGTCCGTGCTTGCGTCGAAGAAAGCGCGCGAGGCAGATCGTCGCAATATTCGGTAGCGAAAGCATCGTTTCGGGAATCGCTGAATTCCTCGACCCGCATAATCTTGTATTCCCGGTATATAAGGGATATATTTCGGAACAGTTGTACTCGAACGTTACACCGTGCGTGCGTGCGTTATATACAGAAGTTAAGAAAGGACGAATTACATTCCCGAGGAGATAAATCCAAGGAAGCAGCAAGACGTATTCACAGCGAAGGACGAGACGACGTTTTCCCTTGCGAGGATAGCGAGGCCACATCCCGGATTGTCTGCCCGGCGAATTAGCTGCTTGCATCAATGCTAAGTACATCTGCTTCTTTCCGATCGCATATTCGGATAAGCGAGTCTTAAGCCTCGTTCATGCCTTTCCGACGAGCTTCGGATAAGTCGGTCCTACGACTGCTATACGAATTACTTTTAATAGTGCGAATTATATTATTCGGTCGTGAAAAAGTCCACGCGGTGTTCCCGTGTTAATGGCGTGCATTTACGTTATAGCTCTCGATGTATTCGTGTGAACGGCACGTGTTGAATTTCATTTCATATATCTTTTGCGTTCATCACATATCTTCAGTTATAATCTTTGTCCTTCTGACTTTCGACGTACCGAAAACAGATATGTGAAGTAACCAGATATTCAGATTCGTTGCGTTTACTTTGTCAAGTGATACTTGTTCTTTTAGAGTTATTTACGAGAACATTCACGATTTTGCGTTGATAAGAAGTTCTGAAATCCTTCGATTCTCGTTGCGTTTTCTACTTTACGATTACTAATCAATAGCGTTCATTATTCGGCTACCTCATATTTTAGATTTACGTGTGTGATATATATTACTCAGATATTTCGTGATACTATATATATGTTTGCTTTCAATATCAAGCGATCACACTCGCTTAAAATGTATTGTGCCCATTGCGACTGAACCTGCGGTTCGTTTATTATTCTTTTTATCAAATAACATTAATTTAAGGATATTTACGCAATTTGTCTACAATTCTATTCGGCTGACGTTTCATCCTGCTGCTCTACGTAATTTGCAAAGAAATCTTCAGTGTAAAATAAATATTTTTAGTTTGAAGCTATTTACGTTTTCATTGTAATTAATACACATTTTCGAAACATTCTTAAAACCGGGATTCGGATTCTTTACGTGAACTAGCATCGGTTGGCTGAAAAGTCATACCATTTTAAACACTTTTCCTATTACCTTGTTGTGATCTTTAAAAGACTCTAATTTATTTAGTAACATTGGTAGACGGGAACGAATTTTCCTAGAAAACATAATCTCTGCAGGAGTAAACCCGTTTTCCAAAGGCGTAGTTCTATAAGCTAATAGTCCTAGGTTTACGTCGTCCTTACATTTTTTTATAATGCCTTTCGCTATTTTTACAGCGACTTCTGCGGCACCGTTATTCTGTGAGTATTTAGGAAAGCTAGTTACATGTTTAAAGTCAAATTTCCTCGCAAAATTACGGAACTTTGACGCAAACTGTGTGCCACAATCACTTCTGACAATTTCAGGGATACCGTATCTTGCGAAAGCTTCTTTACATTTTTTTATGATCTTTTTTTCCGTTAAATTCTTTAATTGAAAAATCTCAAAATATCTGGAATAATAGTTTATTATGATTAGGTACCATACTTCTAGTTTGAACAAATCCATTCCTACTTTTTGCCATGGACGATCAGGAAATGCTTCTTTTACAAAAGGTTCCTTGATGTTAGATCTTTGCTCAATACAGTTAGGACAATTTTCAACTAAGTCTTTTAATTGTGAGCTTATGCCAAGCCACCAAATCGACTGTCTAGCTCTATCTCTACATTTATTTATGCCCAAGTGTCCTTCATGTATTTTTGCCAACAGTTCTCGTTGTAAAGAAAGGGGAATAATTAATCTAGTATCTAGCATGAGAAACCCGTTTGAAAATGAAATATTATCTTTCAATTGGAAATAGGCTGACAGTCCACTTGGTAATTTATCCTTTGTTGGCCATTTATTCAAGCAAAAATTTTTTAACTTTGCGCAAACGTAATCTTTTTCCTGCTCGTCCTTTATTTTTTGTAGAACACTTTTTGTCGCGGGCAAGTGACTTGTAACGAAATGTACATAATGATCGATTTCTTCCGCAAAATCTTTTTCCGCGCTATTTGCACATCCTATGGGATTCCTAGACAAACAGTCTGCTAGAACTAATTGCTTTCCCGGCACAAAGATCACTTTATAATTATACCGCATTAGACGCATTCTAATTCTTTGAAGTCTAGGAGTTAATTCATCTAAGGGTTTGGATTGTAAAATTTGAATGAGCGGCTTATGATCAGTTTCGAGTTACATTAATTCCTGTAATAAAATCTTTAAAATGCTCTGCGGCATACACTAGGGCTAGAGCTTCTTTTTCGATTTGACTGTATTTTTTTCGGAGTTACTTAGTGTTTTTGATGCGTAAGCTACTATATCTCGCTCTTTATTCCCGTTTTCTTGTAGTAATGCGCTTCCCAGTCCATAGCTAGAAGCGTCAGCTTGAATTATAATATTTTTTTGGTAATCATAGTGTACGAGAGTTGGCGCTTTTGTCAGTAAAACTTTTACTTGGTCAAAAGCCCTCTGTTGATGGTCTTCCCATTTGAATGGGACATCGTTTTTTAATCAAGAATTTAATGGCTCTAGGATGTGAGATTTGTTAGGCAGATATTTGCTCACATAGTTTAATGACCCTAAGAGTTGCATTAATGATTCTTTATTTTCCGGAGTTGGGAAATTTATGATAGCGGAAATACGAGAGGGCAGAACGTCGATTCCTTTTTCTGATACTAGATGTCCGAGAAATTTTATCTGTTTGACACCAAAAACACACTTTTTTTGTTTAAAGTGAAACCTGCATTATTCAATCTTTTTAGGACTTCTGCAAGAATTCTATTATGTTCGGCAATGCTGTTTGCAAAGATCAAAATTGTCATCTACATAGACAATTACATTTGCTAAGTCGTGGAATAAATCAGAAAACGTTTGTGAAAAATAGTCCGGAGCACAATTGATACCAAATGGTAATCTTGTAAACATATACCGGCCGAACGGTGTTATAAAAGTTGTTAGCGGTTGACTCTTTTTATTTAATTTTATCTGGTAAAATCCGGACTGTGCATCTAATTTTGAAAATATTTTAGCACCTTTTAGACTGGAAAGCGTCACTTCTACTTTGGATATCGGAAAGTTTGCTCGTTTTACGCTGTAATTGAGTTTCGTATAGTCGCAACATAAACGAATATCATCGCAGTCTTTTTTCGAAACTACAACTATTAGGCTGCACCATTCGGTCGGAACATCTACTTTTTTAATTATTTTTAACCTTACAAGTTTATCCAATTTTTTTTTTAGTTTCGGGAGCAACGGAATAGGTACAGTTCTGGGAGTTGTTTGGAAAAATGGCTTTGTGTCCTCTTTAATCTCGATATTAAGTTTTTTCTTGAATTGACCAATTCCTTTAAAAACTTCGGAGAATTCGGAAATTACACTATTTAAACTATTTTTTTTTATAATAATAACCTCGCGAATTAGATCCAATTTTTTAATTTCCGGTTTGCCCAATAAGTTTTGCTTTAATCCGCGAATCACATAAGCTTTTGCTTGAATTTCTTTTCTTTTCCCTATCAATTTTACATAAAAGAATCCCATTACCGGTAGTTTTTTTCCGTCAGGTCCTGAAATAATCTTATGAGTTTTACATATTTTACTTCTAATTTCGTACGGAATACACTCATCGGAAATGCACGTAATGTCCGCCCCTGTATCTACTATAAAATGCAACTCTAGTCGATAGACTAATGTAGGTAAGGGAAGTCGGCAAATTGGATCCGTAACTTCGGAATAAGGATTGGCTCTAAGGAGCGGGGCGTGTCGGGCTTGGTCGGGAAGCGGGTTTGGCTGACGTGCCGGGCCTGGGCGAGGTGAACCGATCGGCGTTCTCGCGCCGGTCCCGGGGATCCGAGCTCGGTCCCGTGCCTTGGCCTCCCGCGGATCTTCCTTGCTGCGAGGCTTCCGTGGCGGCGCGAGCCGTCGTGGTCGTCCTCTTCGGCCGCCATTCAACGCTCAGCTCAGAACTGGCACGGACTAGGGGAATCCGACTGTCTAATTAAAACAAAGCATTGCGATGGCCCTCGCGGGTGTTGACGCAATGTGATTTTTGCCCAGTGCTCTGAATGTCAACGTGAAGAAATTCAAGCAAGCGCGGGTAAACGGTGCACCCTGTGCCCTTTACCCATAAAACTGCTGGGCTGCTGCCCAATCCCAGGTCCTATCAGCTGGGTAACGGATGCAGCCGGTAGTACTGAACAGGGTAGCGTTTCGCGAGGCGAGCGCGGCGTGCTCGTGCGTGGGAGGTGCCCAATACAAGCGGGGTATATGGCGCACCACGTGCCGTATATTCCTAAGGCGCGTCGACTGCTGCCGAATCCCGGGCAACCGATGAGCGACGCGTTAATAGCACGGGGCGACTTGTGCGATTACGTGGTAGCTGGGGGCATGGCACCAGCGACGGCGACTCGTCAAACGTGAGTTAAGATCGCTCGACACGAGTACTACGGGGGTAGGGAGCCCCGCCGGGAGGCTACCGGTGCCCTACCAGATGGTGTCGGACTCGTAGGGACAGAGGATTCGCATAGCCGAGTGAGCGGCATGGAGGGCCTAGTGTGGGTCACGCTATGAAGCTCATGTTGCGCATTACCTATAATGGGGGGGCTATGGCACCCCAACCCTGTCAGTTAGGCTGATCTAATCCGAGTGGATCACGCCCGCTGCAGGAACCCTGCTACCTGGGGAACACCACAGGTACAATAGTGAGTCATGAGTGCGTTACGGGAAACCGTACCCCTACGTTTGAAGGGTCGACTTGTCCGGGAGTACGTAATCGTCAGGTATGGGCTCTGTAAGGGGGAAATCCCCGGTGTCGGCTTTGATTCTAGCGTGAAGGGAAGTACTGCTGACGTTGATCGCACTCCGACCACGGGGAGGATTCTGGGGGCTAACCGCCCCCCTAGACCCCCCGGTGCGGTCGTAACTATGACTCTTATTATAGTAGCCAAATGCTCGTCATCTAATTAGTGACGCGCATGAATGGATTAACGAGATTTCCACTGTCCCTATCTACTATCTAGCGAAACCACTGCCAAGGGAACGGGTTTGGAAAAATTAGCGAGGAAAGAAGACCCTGTTGAGCTTGACTCTAGTCTGGCACAAATTCGAAAATTCAAAAATTTAGAAACGTATGCCCTAAATTTAAATCCCTTTTCGCGCGTCGAATCGCTTGCCGCACCGATAAACGCGTACCCGACGTCTGCTTCTTCTTCGTCACTGCTAATCTCCTGCTCTATATGCCGTATTCCTTTTGATCTGCATACACGCTCCGAGTGCCCTTCCTTCTTGCATCTGTGGCACACCGACTTCAGGGCAGGGCATCTTCTACCTTGCGTATGGTCCGGGTTTCCGCACCTGCCGCATACTTGCTCTTCTCGACGATTCTTATTCTCACTGCGTTTTTGCTTGTGAGGATTTTTCTCTTTCTGGACCACTCTGTTCACCTCAGTTTCTTCCTCGGTTTCTTGCCTCATTTTCCTCCCTTCTTTAGCTTGTATTTCTACTTGACGAGCTATCTCGAAAGCTTTTTCCAGCGTCAAGTCATTTATCAATTGTATTCTTCCAGACGCACGAGTATCGCGGATTCCTATTATGATACGATCACGGATTAGTTCCTCTTTTATGGCACCGTACTCACCTGATTCCGCCAGTGAATACAGAGTTGTGACGAAAGAATCAACACTTTCTCCTGGCTCTTGTACTCGCGAGTTGAACTTGAAGCGTTCAAAAATAACATTTTTCTTTGGTAAGAAATATGAATCCAACTTCTGCTTGACCTCGGCGAACGTAGTTGAAGCCGTAATAACTGGCATGACTTGGATCAAGATCTCTTCGGACTTCTCCCCCATAGTATAGCACAGCAGATTGATTTTATCTTTATCTGGTTTTTCGGATAACCCAGTCACAGAAATATATCTCTCGAAACGTTTAACCCATCTTGGCCAAAGTTCTGGTTTATTGAAATCGAATTCTTCTGGGGTCTGAATGTTCGATGTCGACGCCATTTTGAGGTTATCTTGCACGTTTTTTCTTGTACTGCTTGCCCTTTTTATGCGCACACACAATTTTCAATACTTTATGACGTAGGGGCGCACTTCTGACACCATGTATCGGGATGATCTTTCAGGAAGGAAGATTAAGATAAACTCGTGTTATCGTGATACGTTTCCGGGCAGAGTGTTCCGTGCCGTGTGTCGTGCCGCTTTGTTTTGGCGCGCTCTCTCCCTCGTCCGTGCCTCCCGCGCTTCGTCGATAATGCAGTCACACGTTTACGCAACATTTTACCTTTACCTTAAAATATATATATTAACGCAACTCTCTCATCTTACAATACTCAATTTAACTGTAAAACCCTTACACTCAAATATTTACATACACCTACATATAATAAACTCGACTAATAACAAATCTCCTGCTTTCTAACTAATACTTTCCTATGTCCCCAGCCCTACCGAACTCATCACACCTCCCTGTATGCCTTTCCCTCCTCTTCTTTTCTTTTCTCTTCTAATATATTATCTTCCTAATTTATCCTGATTTTTTGAATTTATTCCTAATTTAACTAAAAAAAAACTTCTGTACGTGCCCTTGAATCGCTCCATTCCTCTTCTTTATTTGCCAAATTCCTTGGCACTGCTCTTTTCCACTTCTACTAAATTGTCTCCCAGTTCTTCTTCTCTCGTTCCTTTCGAAGCAACATTTATTTCCTCTGCGCACGCGCGTTCCTGGTTATCTTCCCGTACCTTCTATCTACCGTTAACTAAAATATACCTGGATTCGCACATCCGTGCCATCTAAAGATTCTAATATTTCCAGAAAACTGCTGCGTCCTTTTTTAAACTGTAACGTTTATACCTCTTATTTTTTCTCCTTCCACATTTCCTTTTTCTTCTTCCTCTCCTCTTCTCACCAAGCCTTGTGTCCTTGTTTACTCCTTTTCCTATTTCCATCTTCTTTTACCTTTCCTTTCCTTCAACGCAGATAAGTTTCGCCAATCCTTGTTTCAGGATTACGCCAATCGCTTTCCTTCACCTTTCTTCTTTTCATCTTCTTTCTTCTTCATCATTGGCTTAACGCTTTCTCAGTTACTTATCTTCTTTTACTTCCCTTTCCTAGAACATCTTTGAACCTGCCAATCCTTGTGTCCTAGCTTTATTTCACCTTTTTTTTTTCATTTCCATTAACCCGGAACTTTAGAGCTTTTACAACTACTTTTTTCTTCTTTTTTCTTCGATAATCCTCTTCACATTTGTTCAAAAACTAGTATTTTTCTGCATTGAGGGTAATGACGGGCAAAGCTGCTTAGGGTAAAACAGAGCCATGAGCAGAGAGCTATCCATAGTTTAATCTATTTGTTATCGACCTCCCGTAAGCGCGCTATCTATCGAGCAGCGTTTCTGCTGTTGTCGCGCTGCGAGACATCCGTCCAATTTAACGCATGAGTTGTGTTTTCTTTCTATATTCGTGCGCAAACAACGACGATCTCGCCGTCACTTCTTTTCGGACGCTCAACGAGTGAGCATATATCAGTTTGCTTTGATATTGCGTAGATACGCTACTTCTATATTTGTAAAATCTTTATTATCCCGGCTTCTGAGGAAGCAGAGTTGTTATATACAGCTACATTGCTGATTCGAGAAGACGAAACTTTGTCTCTCGACTTTCTGATTGCTGAAGGAGAAAACGAGGGAATTCCGATAGTAAAGACGAGGGCGGCCATTAATCCCGAGATATATTTTTGGAAGGACGAGGATCTCTTACGTCGACTTTATACTTGATAAGTACACTCTGATGAGAGAATTCCAGTTATCCTATTCTGGAACAAGCCTAATTTTGGCTAATTGCAAGGTAACCTTATCATTTTATTTGGTAAAACCGTTCTTAGGTTAACAATAAATTCGGGCTATTAAGCCTAATCATAGGATATTGGTTACAGAGAATATCGTGAGATTATCACGATTCCATTTTGTGGCGCGCATAAAGTACTATAATTGTGGCGCGCATAAATTAATACAATCGAAAGGCCTTTTCTCGAGAGCTCAGTTCCTTCGTGAACTTTCCAGAAGACGAATAGTATAAGGCTATTCGTGCTTCTATCAGTATAACACATAGCATGTTCGGCGCGTGACAACGTAATATCTGAGGCGTGAAACGCGTGATTTGAGCGTGATATACCGTGCTAAACTAGTACGACATTGCGTATCCTAAACATAATACATAGCGAGTACTAAGCGGGACTAAAGTCAATGTAGATATTATTATCGGTGATACGAATAGTAAATACTGTCGAAATTCTCTGTTCGAGACACTACATTCCTTTATTTTTATTAACCGTAATTATTATTATTCTATTTCTTGCGTGTTTCTGTATATATTTGATAATAATTTGCGATATTAGTTTATATTCAACCTATATAAGTTTATCCAGGTCAATAATGATTGAAGTACAATACACTATTATAACATAATCTTTCATTTCAGAAATTATATTCTTATTCGACGTTCTCTGCTGAAACATTACTTGAACTTAGTAGTTTGATTGATAAAAGAAAGATTAAATATCTGATAAAGAATAACAAGAAAACTTCAATCATCAATGACAACAATTCAATATAATCCTTTACTGCATTATTCTTGTATGATTTACGTTTCTTGCATATGTTTATGACTTTTTATTATATTGTGCATTAATTTGATTTCGTTTAAAATACCCTGACATTGTCTAATTGAGATTAACATTAATTGCTGCATTTTTGCGCAACCGAATGTAATATATTGAATCCACTCTACTTAAAATTATAATTGAATTATTTCATAAACAATAAAGGCATCGTTCTTTCCTTCCCTTCGAATAAAAGGTTCGATACTCAGTTCCTATACAACATTCAATCCTCCCTTGTTTCGTATAACCTCTTCTATAACAGCGCTTCTTTCATCTGCCTCTTGTCCTCTTCTCTGTTTTCTTCCCTTTTCCTCTTCTTCCTCTTCTTATTCTTGATCCTATATTTCCCAATCTAAAATTTACCTGTGTTCTGAGTTCACGAAGGCTCCTTAGCTAATCACTTGTCATACAATCTTTTTTTTACAATCATCGATCGAAACCTTCCCTACTTTACCTACATTACTTTTACCGCCTTTACCGCCTAACTGACTCGTCACCATAACCTCATCCTACCACGTTCTCTAAACACTTTTATACTACTTTTCTGTACTTGCATCCTGTAAGGTAGATAGCACTTAGTGCATCAACTCTATAATAGAGGACGC
>NW_020224731.1:52167-52551 GCF_003070985.1 Temnothorax curvispinosus
CTTTCTCTCTCTCTTTCTCTCTCTCTCTCTCTCTCTCTCTCTCTCTCTCTCTCTCTCTCTCTCTCTGTCTCAAATGCTATAAATTGAAAAATATTACTTTTTTATCGACTAAAGTTTAATTCTGTCGTATACAATTTGAGATTCACTTAATTATTTCCTAAAAAATTGGAAAAATTTCGTAACCGATTTCCAAAAAGATACCGGTTCCCAAAAAGATCGGTAACGAAAAACTACAGTTTATAGCACTTTCCGGGAAATTCTACCCCTGTTTTATATACAATTCTTTATAATTCGATCAATTATTTCCCGAAAATTTCGAAACTTCTGATACCGATTCCCAAAAAAATCGGTAACGAAAAATTATGTACTTTATAGCACTCTCCG
>NW_020224732.1:0-1654 GCF_003070985.1 Temnothorax curvispinosus
TAAAGTTAAATTAATTTCACCGCTTCCAATGCGTACAGAGAAGACTGTTTGCACAAGCTCGCGCACAAGCCTGAACTCTAGATTCAGATGAGGAAGGAACAAATAATTAAGAATCCGGTGTGGTTGAGAGAGAGATTGCATTTAATAAATTCAGTATTTTAACATGACTCGAATGGGCAGAACTAGACAAAGAATACCAACATTCGTTGCTTAGGAGAAGGGAAACTGCCCGAAAACCTTCCCAGTATTCAGGAACAGGTTATTATAGATTATACAACATATAATGAATATACAATAAATGAATAAAATACGCAAAGGAAACAAATCAATAATTATTATAGTACAGTCCTTTCCTGGTATTGATTACAAAAGAAAAAAGTTGAATTAACTGATGCCTTTCTTCGATATATAATCAGGTTAATCATAAAGAAATATTTATAGTACGTAATCTCAGAGTTTCTATTGACGTAGTCAAAATAAAAAGGAGCGTGTAATTTCAGGAGAGGACTGTTCAACAAATAAAGCAAATCAATCAGAATATAACTTCAGTTCAAACATAATTGAGATAGTTGTTGAATCAATGTATCAATCTTTGAGTCTTAAATATAACCTACTTTCCATTAACTTGTTAACATTTACTATATATCAAAATCTTCTCTAGAACAAATAATTCTCTTTCAGCAAAATCATGTATTCCATACAACAAAGATAAAGTATAAGAATTTCTCAATATATAGTATTAATAAGGCTTATGGTTTGGATCGACACATTAATTCATAATAGCATAAACGAAATATTTGATCAGTCAGACTTCACACAATACTTATTAGAATAATTATCAAGTCCATGAGAAATAATTCGCAGAATATTTATGAGAGTAATCATCGAATCAATGAGAAACAAGTCGCAAAATACTTAGTAGAATAATCATTAAATCAAGGAGAAACAATGCTTATAGAAACGCACGGAAATGAATAATTAATAGTTTGATAATAATGCAAGATAAAATTTATGTTTCGCACAAAATGCAGTTTCATTGAATACTTATTCCAAATGAATATAAAGAATGTTCGCCAAGTAATATAATACACCATAAGAAAAATTGTCTAATCAATGAGAAAGAAATAATCGCATAAATACGTAATAAAATCTTGCTTTTACAGTTCACGAAAAATGGTTGCAACCGTACAATAAATGATTTTACTTTAAACTGAGCTCAGTAAAACAATAAGACTCGAGATAACTTTTGTCGTCCGTTTCAAAAAAAGCGAGGAAGTTTTCCTCTCACTTGCTATCGTAATCTCTGCGAGTTGTAATATCCGAGACTAATCTTTGAGAGAATAGATGATCTCTCTCGTAACGGTAGACGAATGTCTAACGTTCACACTCAGTAACGGTAGAAGAGAGTAACGTTTTCACGATAATATATGTAAACAGGTTACCTTTCACAGAAGATCACATCACCTCGGATATTCACACAATGAATATATATATATGAGAAGCTAAGTCCTTCTCTCTTTCTAAACTTTATGACTTCGAAAGGGCTCGTAATTCCTGTCGTCAAGGCTCTCTCGAACTTTGCAGCAAATGGCTGCCTTCCTTCGTTCCACGTGCCGGCATGGCTCGCCGGGACGGATATCCCTGGATTCCTCTC
>NW_020224733.1:0-3746 GCF_003070985.1 Temnothorax curvispinosus
ACGGCATTCTATTGAGGCATTTTTTGATTTATCAATTATTGACGTATTATGTTTAGTGGCTGAATTTAAAAAAGAATGTGCAACAAATTTTCCGTTGCAATAGTGTTTTAGAAATATTGTAATTCAACGTTACAAATTTATTAAAAACTAACGCTTTTTCTATCATATATTAATTTGATAAAGAATCCAGTCAATAGGATAGCCGTTATCGAGTAGAATAATGACTAACAGCACTAAATTTAAGTTGAAGTACTATTTATTTGATATAAACTTTCTTAGTAGGTAATTTTTAAGATGTTTGTTGAGTTCTTTTTCAATTTTAAGTAAAAGCTTTTTTTTTTAGATGTTAAATATAATTTACATTATACGTATGTAGAGATGTATATATATTTTATGCGTAAATGTCCAATCTTGCCTTTACTTACCTTTACGAACTTTTCCTTAGATAAAGTATAAAATAAGTTTTTGGTTTTAAAACACCTGTAGACAGGCATGACTCGTTTCCTGCTTAACGTTCGCAGAAAATTGATAAAATAAACTGGTAAATTGATAAAAGTATCGTTTAATTTATAATTAGCGAAATGCGAAATCGAGGCAAAATACACTTAATACAGTTAAATATGTTGCATTCCTTTTTCTTAATAAAAAAACACATGGTGCAATGTAATAATTACAGCTCTGATGATTTTCTTGTAATCAGAGCAATATATTAATTGACAAAGAAAGAGTTATCTTTAGTACCTTTTCTTATATTTCTAATATATTTTTTAGGTAATTTATTGAACAAAATAATGTAATTACTGAAATTAATCTGAGATGCTATTAATTTCAAGATTACATCTCTACATAGATTGTTTTATTTTCAAGTATTGTTTCAAGTTAAGTTCACACAAAATTTTTTTCATATAGGCAATGTAAATTATTATAAATTGAATGATCGGTTAATTAATTGATTAATTTCTTTGAACCGTATTTTTGCACACAGTCCAATAAAGATAAATGATTTTAGACTAGGTTAGATTAGATGCATTTTAATTTTAATTAATTAATTAATTAATTATTATACAGTTACATGAAAGACATATGCATGACATTAACATAGAAATATTATTATTTATAATGCGTTGAGCTTTTAAGTGACAAAAAGCAGTATATCACATTTTTATTTCAGTGTTTCACATTCCGTGCAAAATCTATACTCATGTCATTTGTTGTAAATATTTTCATTTTATCTCTGCGAATTGTCAAAAATGTATAAGATACTTTTATGTATACTATAAAATACTATAAGATATTATATGTCAATAATGTCCGTGCGCAGATACATGGTCAACGTTTATTGTCTATAGGTCTATGCTATGCGGATGTAAAATCTATACCTGTGTCCTTTTTTTCAGAGACCCTTAAGGATTTAAACCTTAGATTTAACCTTTCACATTTTTGGAAGGAAACATTATCGAAACTTGAGAAAAACTCTATGTTTTAAAATATCTGCATAGACATTATTAATATATAGGTATAAATATTTTTGTTCTTTGACATCTGTTGAGAGAATCGGTAAAATTTATATCTGAGACATTTTTCTTATAAGAGAAAGAAATTTTCTCCTATTTTAGTAAATAATTCTTTAGAAATATGATAAACGAAAGGTTGTTTTAACCCTGTATACATCAGACATGATTAATGCTTGTTTATTGTGTAAGGTTCATTACAAATTAATGGAAAAATGATTAAAACTATCGTTTAACTTAATTATAATTAGCGAAATGTGAAGTCCAGTTTAGACAGAATGTACTTAATGTAGTCATGGCAAAATGTATGTATTTAATTTAATCATGATGTAAAGGCGGCATAGTTAAATACTATACTTAATCGTATGCTGTTTAATTAATAAATAGTAAAATTATTGTCAATAAGCAATCTATTTAGTATATGACGACAGATTGGCAGCAGATTTCCTCAGATATTACAACAGATCTTTTATCATCTGATGTCCACGTTAAACTTGTGTTTGGCTGATAGAGTCTGCCGATATAACAACAGATTGTGATCTATAAAAACCGAATAGAAAATTATTCTATTTTATGTTTAACAAGTAAAACGTTATTTTGTAAACATTGAAATGGAATACAACATTATTTACGTTGTTTAATGTATTCCATTATTTAATGGAGTACATTATGAAACTCAGTTTTTGCATTCAATTTGCCGTTATATAGCGTCTCAGCAATTCTTTTTATATTTCTACTGACATTCTGTCGAAAATTTGCAGCGGATACTTTCAAAATATATATTTGACAGATTTGAGGTTATCAGGGGTATGGACGTAAAATCTATATATTGCGTCCTTTTGATGTTCGAAGAAACCTTTCGTTTTTTGGGGGAATCGAGACTTAAGAAAAACTATTTATTTTAAAAAATCTGCATAGACATTAATAATAATCGTTTTTTGATATTTGTTGAAGATCAGTATAAACTCTACCTCGTCACGAGTATTATGGAACTTTTCGGAATGAATTCCGATCAGAATTATTCCGTTTTTCTTAGAAAACACAATAAAAATTTAGGAAATAATTAAACAATTCCGATTGTCATAAATTCCGTTGTGTTATAAATTTCAAGATTACGTCTACACGAATGGTACAGTTATTGTCCAGGCTCTAGTGTTACTGGTACTGCAAAAATTATAAAGCACTAATTATTTTTCTATTCAAGATGCACTCCTTTTAACTTACTGCAACTCTGTGAATAACGTTTATAAAGAATTTTAAAACTGCGCTTGTAGTCCTCTTTTGAAATCTTTTTTAAAGTCTCGGTCAAAGCATTTTCCATGTCCTTAATATTATTGTAACGCATTTCTTCTATCGTCGGTTTTAGTATTGGGAACAACCAAATGTCACATGGACTCAAATCAGGCGAAGGATATTCGAGTCCTGTGATGCCTTTTTTAACCAAAAAATCGCGTACAGCTCTAGATTTGTGTATCAGTGTATTATCGTGCAGAAGACACCAAGATCCTGACTCTTTGTATTGAGGCCGATCTCGAGAGATACTGTCCCACAAACGTTCCAGAATACCTAAATAATAAACAGCGTTCACTGCTTGATCTTCCGGTATGAATTCCTTGTAAACCATTCCTCTCGAATCAAAGAAAACGGTGAGCAATGTCTTGCTCTCCTGCAAGCTCATTCTTTTTGGCTTTGTCTTTTCTTTGCTTTGACATTCCGACGTGGAAGCGGTCTGCTGCTCTGGGAGTGTCTCATATTGAGAAATCCATATTCTGCCACAAGTTACGATATTTTCCATGAAATTCGAATCACTATCGGCCGCTCTTATCATGTCTCTGCAATGCTCTATTCTGGCGTCTTTTTGATCTTCCGTCAGTGTGTCCGATTCACTCCGTATGCCCAAGTCATTTACAATTTTGTATACAGTAGATTTATGTGTGCCAGTGAGCTTCTCGAGGACACTTACGGGCACACAGGGGTCCGATTGAAGGATTTCAAGTACTTTTTTGGCATTTACAATTCTGTATACAGTAGATATATGTGTGCCAGTGAGCTTCGCGAGGACATTTACGGACACACAGGGGTCCGATTGAAGGATTTCAAGTACTTTTTTGGTGGTATTTATTAATCTTAATTGGCGACCGTCTGCGATATCCTCTTTACCTTGTACAAATCGTTTATACCATTTTCGCACGGTAGAAGGTTTGATACAATCTTCACCGTGCACTTTATTTAGCA
>NW_020224734.1:0-4286 GCF_003070985.1 Temnothorax curvispinosus
GCCATGGCGATACAGCACAGCTCGGCGAAGAGGGCGACTCTCAGCGAGATTTACGCCTACATCACCGCCAAGTTCCCGTATTTCGAGAAGAACAAGAAAGGATGGCAGAATTCGATCAGGCATAACTTGTCGCTGAACGAGTGCTTCGTCAAGGTGCCCCGAGAGGGTGGCGGCGAGAGGAAAGGCAATTTCTGGACGCTCGGTAAATTAATGCCATTTTTCATTATTGCACGTTTTACCAGCTTTATTCGTTTCCATTACGAAAGTGGCCGAATTATGAAGGATTATTGGAAATTGTTAATTTTCTAGTTTTTGAATTTGTCATCTCGGTTTTCAATTCCCGAATTTTCTTTCTATTTGTTTCTACCAACGAATTTTTCTTATCAAAAAAGAGCTGAAGTTAGAGATATAAATTGATTCACAATGTATTTCAAAGAAAATATCTTTAATTCCTTTTAAGAGTTACTGTCTATTTAAACAATTAGATGATACATTTTTATGGCAAGTCGTTTGCGTCCTAGTGAGAATTCGTTGTAAAACGTGTTTTCTGCGTCATCGTAGATCCGCAGTACGAAGATATGTTCGAGAACGGCAATTACCGAAGGCGGAGACGAATGAAGCGTCCCTACAGAAACGCTCCGTACCACAAACCGCTCTTCGGCGATCCGTTCTCGGCGACCCACGTACATCTGGGACCCAGGAACATTTTCGGCCATTCACCCCCTTCGTACGCCCCCACCGCTTATACGCGATACGATACGAGGTATTCAATATTTTCCAGAATATCATGAAATAATTATCACATACTCTCTAAATCTGAATCAGTGACCATTTACTGATTCAGATTTAGAGAGTACGCTATGCGAATTCAGTTCACGACTGAAGACCTTAGAGCGAGAAAAGACTCCCGTTCATCAACACCTGAATCTTAATTAATTAAAAATATGTGTGTATCTTAATTGTAATAATATATTCCTCCTCGAATTAGTACTAAACTTATTTTCATTGTAGCGCATGGAGTCTCCAACAGTCGCAACTCTCATATAGCCATTGCCAGTCGGTGAGTTCTCATGCTAAAGATCGTTATGTGTCCATTATATAAACATTCTTTTATAGATTTTATATAAAATACTTCGGAGGGGAGGGAAGGATACTTCGAGCAAAGATACTTTTCTTTAATTTATTATAATGGAGAATAACGCCTAAATCATCTATATTTACCAAACTTTTCTTTAATTTTTGCTTTAGATTCATCTCTCGTGAAAGTATTAGCATAGAATTACAGTAATTTAATTTAGTTTCTCATAAGCGGCACGTACGAATACCCAAATAGTTTATTATAATTCGGCCGAGTCATTGGAGGTCTCTTTGATCACAGCTGCAGCCGCAATTGCAGCCGATGCAGTCGATGCAAATCCCGGCTATGAACGGCTACAGTCAACTGGGTAGTTCGTTAAGTGAGTCACTATTCTCGCACTTTGCACCCTCTTTTGTCGAGCGGGGTAACGCTGAACGACCAGACAAAGCGTTTCAAGGCAATTACCTGGATGTTCCAGGTGGAACGGCCGGATCGCCCGGCTCCATGGGCGGCGGCACGTTCGGCAGCAGTTTCGCCGCGTGCAGCAGGAGGCACGAATCCGCGATGGCCACGGATACGATGCCCGGGAGATGCTACTGGCCCGAAAGTGAGCGCGATTTTAATAAACAATTAAAACCCTAACGTTTCCTAACGCGATTTCAAATAAACTGTCCAGTTTTTATTTTTTTTTTTTTACATAACGCGTTCGCAGAATACATATTGAACTTGAGCGTCGGATGACGATATGTGAAAGACGCATGACAATTTAATCCTAGCTCGTCACATCCAGTGAACCGCTGAATGTTTTTCAGTTTTTTAGTTGCAATCTTTTTCTTATAAAATCATTTTCTTGACCTGATATTATCGTATACATGTTATTCAGACGCTGTACTTTCAATTCCTACATTGCAAGCTTAAAAATATTAGTTAGAATGAAAATAATAATGCGACAAAGTCTAGCGGAACGTGGCGAATTAAAAACTCGAAGATAAGTGCGGCTAGCTAGGGCTAATATACATCGAGATTTTAGGCCTGTTTGTTTTAGTTGAACTTCTTGGTTCATCTTTTCTCTCTTTCTCCCCAACGTAAAAAGCAAAAGTGAAAAGATGAACCGTACGAAGAAATCAAGCTAAAACGAACAGGCCTTTTTTTCACGCGGGCGGGCGGTCGTAAATACCGCGACATATACGCAACTCTTTTTAACGGTCTCATTGGAATCGTCTGACGATTGTCGCAGTGGTAAACGTGAAGGAGGAGCCCGGGACTAACACCGTGTCGACCAGCGTCGGCGTCGGTGTCGGCGTCGGTGGCGTCGGCGTCCCGTCCGGCATGATGGGCTCCGCGACGTCGTCGGGCGTCTCCACGACCGGATTCGCGCCGATGGAGTTCCAGACGCGTTCCAAGTGCTTTATGTGAACGCGTGAGGAACCGATCGACGCCGTCAAACAGCAGCAGCAGCGCTACGTGCCACGTGACGAAGCGACGACGCGACGTTGCGAGGATCGAGGGACGATCCTACGTGATCTATCGCGCGGCGCGTTAGATCGCGACGAGATGGATTCGCTATTCGACGAACGGTGAGCGATGCATGCGCGATCCCGCGGAAACGCATCTCTCGACGATAATGCGGTATAATGCGGATTATATTCAACAAATATTATCGACTAATGTCTGATAATCGATTTAGCGATGTTTTTGGATGGCCGTTCGCGAAATCTAACCGCGCGGGGGGGAGGGAGGGGAGAAATACAACCAAATACAACGTAAACGTTTGTGAAACTCGTACGTGTAATTGCTATTGTTGTGTTAATTCGATGTTAAAGGTATATGTTACCTCGTGCTGCATCTTTGCTGCGTAGATGCGCTCGTTCACGCTCGTTAAATACGTAAGCGACACGCAATACGTATACGAAGGTAATCCGCGCTTATCGTGGGAAATATTACGACACATATGAGATACCTATGATGATTTCTCTCGGCGATCCCTGAATCTTTTTCGCGAGAGTGACAGCTGCGATCGCGCCCTGTCGCGGTCCCGATCGGTCGCAGATCGCCGCGTGAGAACGACACGCAGGGTGATCGTGAAAGATAATCGTGAAAATTTCTCGGTTTTACCCTCGTTTTTTCGACGATGTAACACGTTTGAAAATACCTCTATCTTCGCACATTGTTTTCGACTGCTAGACAGTATTTAATATCTTGACGAGAGAGGCGAGATTGTTCACTATGGGGAGATTGTTTACTAAAGGGAGTTTGTTCACTATGGAAATGAAAAAATGAGATATCGTTTCCATCGCGATAGAACAGAAAACGCGTTTCTTTCTGGATTAATTAACACAAGTCTGCATGATTTTGTGGTCGGGAAGAGGAAAGTATTAGGTTCCTATAGTTTTTTTGTGCGCTGAATCCGAATTTGCAAGCAAAGATGTCCTATCGTCAGGTTTACGAGAAAAATGAGGTTAAAGCCCTTATGTTCGAAATAAGCGCGCAATACAGCGACAGCGACGCGGCGACCGCGGCGACCGCGGCGACCGCGGCGACGGAAGCAAAGAGCGCGCTGCCGATCGTCTTCCGCTTGCCGGTCCGCGCTAGCGTAGCAACGATGAGAGAGAGAGAGCGCGCTACGACGAAGTCACTCAATCACGGTTCTCGGTTCGAGTAGCACGTGTCTCGAGAATTAGATATTCGGTTGCGAGAGAATACAGTAGAACGAAATACGGTGTTGTTTTCGAGGAAGTTTGTAAAAAGGTGATCTCGTAAGAAGAAGGAATAATATTAGTTTCGGAACGGCAAACTATCGTGTACACTTGCCGGCTACCTTTTCTCACGTTTTCCTTCTCGTAACTACACGTGCGTATCCGGTTTCATGTAAAGAGCGTGCTTACATAGCAAAAGACGAATAAAGAGATTGGCTCTGCTTTCGGGGATTACATCGAGAGAAAAACGATACTGCGCACGTCTGACGAAGGAAGGATTCCGCCAAATCTCTGTGGATATCATCGAAACATCGAAGCTCGTTCACGTTCCAGTTACGCCGTCATTTCAACGGCACTAAGAAAAGAACCTCTACGATAAGTACCCAGAAGCAATCTATTTCCGTTACAAATCGGATAAGCGTGTACCACGCATTTTGCTTAACAGACTTGATCTGCCCTTCCGGTATTTACCGGATAATTAGATTTACGACAGATACTTAACCACCATATCT
>NW_020224735.1:0-1400 GCF_003070985.1 Temnothorax curvispinosus
ATATAATCCGCTAAACTTGAAGTGGTTGATCTGCATTGAAATACGGTGCAATTAGAAATAAAATTATTTAAATATTAACGTTATAATTAAATTATTCTTTTGCAAAAGAGTAGGGTAGACCGGGGCACGTTGTCACACATTTGGTTCAATATTTTTTGTATTTTTTACATTCAATATTTAAGAGTACTTTGATATGCCAAAATTTCGAGTGAACCCTCAGCTTCAATTGGACAGTATCGAATTTTGTGTGATTGTTACTCTACAGTTGTTACATAACAATAAATAACGACAGGTCGCTTGTGAAAACGTGCCCCGTGACCGGGGAACGTTGTCACATCAAATGTAATTGCATGCAAAATGTTATCCAAACTATTCAACGTAAATATCAATATATTATAGTGCGCTGCAATGTAAAAAAGTAAAATCCTTCACAGAAACATTTATTTTATTTCAAAAAAGTACAAAAAGCACGAAGTTTTCGTCTTAATCTAAATACAAGAATTCCACTCAAATGCGCAACTTATTGATACACATTTTTTCTTTTATAATTATGTCGGTGATTAAACATAAAATATTTTTACTCGTTATCGTCATCCGAAGATTCGCAATAGATTCCCATCATATTCGCGACAACGTGCCCCGAGGGCATTTTTTTACTTCAAACAGCCTCATGGCCGACACGTTTGAGATATTCATAAGGTTAGGTATTGCACGCGGTAGGTAAAAGTACATACTTTAAGATAATATAAAGGTCTATTCTGAAAAAACATAAGCTTCATGCCCAGTACGTTGAATATTAGACAATAAAATTTTACTTACGGTCGCAAAAAACTTTTAAGTTGATTTTACGTCAACACGGCTAGAGCAATCTCAACACTGTAAACACACCAAAGATGGGCATACACTAACACGTTTTGGGAATGACGGGTGCTGCCCTGTGGTTATTAGTTTTTTAAATAAAGCCGATGTGACAACGTGCCCCGGTCTACCCTAAATATTTTAATAGTAAGTTGTTGTTATATAAACAAACGAAAAATTACTCATCACATGCTCTTGTTTCTTTTCTCGATTGTTCACATGATTGTAGAGTCAAATCAATTGTTTCCTGACGTTGACGATCTACATTAAGATCTATATCGTTATCGGGTGAACTTGAGGTGCTCAGTCTGCATTGAAAAACGATGCAATTAGAAATGGCATTATTTAAAATATTCACGTTGTAACTTACTCTCTTGCAAAAGAGTAAGAATTAATTTAAATATCAAGACATTATTATATTTGTGATATAAGAAAATCGAATAATTATTTATTAAGTGCGCCTGTTTTTCTGTCGTTTCTTTAATAAATGACTGAACGAGCAAATAATAATAATAATTTTTTGATTGTGTACTTACTCATCT
>NW_020224736.1:0-9674 GCF_003070985.1 Temnothorax curvispinosus
ATTTCTAAGGGGGTTAGGGCTTAAAACACTTATTGTAGACTGGGACTAACAGTGTGAGTGGAAGACTTTCGATTGTATTTGATTAAAAAATATCTACTACGTCCTCATTTACCTGATTCTTTTATAGGAAGGCGAGAAAGACAGTCGGCGTTCGCGTGTGCTTCTGATTTACAATATTTAATTCAACAATTCAAATAAATTGATATTTTTTCTTTATGCATCTTTTCCTTTTACTTTTCCTCTTACCTCAAATATTATATCACAATATATGACAATATATATTCGATACGTGTTAAACACGTAAATTCCCAGATAGCCAAATGCTGTGAGTTTGCTGCCATGTTGCCAACAAGCAGCTTGCCGTTAATGCAACTAATTTTGCAAACTCGGGACAAGGGGTGAGACAGCATTATGCTTGTCGAGTTGAACTCATATGAATTATATTTCTATTAACAACAAATTGATTGCAACTTGACAGCATCAATTTGTGAAAAATTTGTGACAATTTCATATTGTCAACACTTCGTTAGCAACGAGATACAATTAAAAAACTTCATAGCTTGATGACATATACACAATAACGGATGGAAATCATTATATATGTGTTGTTGCCGTGACGTTTGCATCATGATGCTCAAGATGGAACGATGAATCATTCATTGCTGTCATGTTGCAGACAACATAACGTACCAATATTGCGGACCGTTTGCTCTTGAAATTGCGTCAACTGATTGCATGTATAAGCATGTATACGTTAATTGTTAATAAAAGTTTTTATACGGAATCGTTTGTATTTTGTATGAAAAGTTATGAAGTGTGATTAAAAAGGTTTGTGAGTCACCCAGATAATTTTAATTAAATATTTATAAACTCGGTAATTAGCCGAAATATAGATTTTTAGTTATTTATGTTTAAAAAAAGAAGGCGCTAGTGTTCCCGAAGGTTCGTCTGCAATCAGAATTAATATGAACGTTTTAAAAATTATTTTCTAAAATAAATAAATATACAGGCTAATGAGCCTGTAGCTATAAGCGATAGTTGCTAATTAAGTTTGTCACTTATATTTCCATCTTGCAGAGGACCTCCGTAACGAGATCAAAGATGTACACCAGCTGTGCAGGGTGAAGATGTTATCTCAAACGCCCTTAATTGGGTCACAGCCCAATTAAGAGCGACTCAAATGTCATTACCGCTGAGAAGTACTTCTTGCCATTTGAGTCAGCATGTCAGAGCTAGTCACTACGGATTGTGGTGACACAGCACTGGACTGCCTGCAGAAGTTAATCGCATATAGCCATCTCACTGGCAATGTGCCTGATTCAACGGAGCCTAACAACTCTAACAAACTGCTGATTGTGCGCATTGTCGAGACTATTTGCGGTTGCTTCACCGGTCCACAGACCGATGAGAGTGTGCAGCTGCAGATTATTAAAGCTCTACTGACTGTAATGACAACCCAGCATGTGGAGGTATACGAGGGTACGGTATTGTTAACAATTCGTACTGTTTACAACGTTTACTTGTCGTCGCGCAACCTGGTGAATCAAACAACAGCCTGTGCGACTTTCACGCAGATAATCAACGTGATCTTCGCGCGAATGGAGACTCAGGCGGAGGAAGAGAACGTGAGGCTTGATGGGGAACATCAGCAGGAGGGTTCTGTCATAGCAAACGGCAAAACTGAAGCTGAGCTAAGTCTTAGTTAGCTAAGTCTAACTAGCTCATCTTCATGAAACTTTACGTTGCGTGCGTCTATTTAATGACGATGGATGTAGAAAGCTCTTCAAATCACTTCGAGAGGATTATCAAAAGCGATCTCCTTATATCGCATATTTAATCAGATGTCGTCGACATTAGCTCACTTAGATAGGTACTGTTTATATATAAATATCATCTTTGTATGTAATGTATAAGTAAATGTAAGATGTTAACCGTTTAATAATAATATTTTTCAGATTATGCGTGCGAGTTAAGTGCGATCGGGATGCCGGGATCGGAGCAATAACATTGGTCGATTTACCGAAGTCACCGAAGTGACGTCATTAATCGCTCTCGGAGCGAGCAAACCCGGCCCAGTCGAAAACGCTATTAATTAAAATTCTTAAATAGCCTCTTAAATAGTCTAACTGTTAGTTCTTTCGCACGTTATTATGTAACATTAGCAAAGACTGAATCAGATTATACGTAAAGTGTGGCTTATCTTTATTTGTAACTCTATTGTACAATTTCACAAGACATCGAAAAAAAAGAAACGTTTAGATATTCTATAATTTATGTGTAAACAATACAGAACTTATAGAGAATTGATACATGCGCACCTTCCTCAAGAGCCGAGACTCAAACCAGAGCCGTGAAAAATATCGCCACTTTCGTAGAGCTTTTGTACAGTTTTACTCTAGGAATATCGCGAGAGAAAGAAAGATTTCGGAGATTTTTATCTGAATCGATCGACATAAAGAGAGAGCATAGTAAAGAAACTAGCTTTCGAGAATTTGAACGCATAATACTTTGTTATAATACTATGAGCGAATTAGTTTACGTTACTCTGTCAAGTTTTAATATTAAATTACTAATAATATATCGATATCGGTAGTTTAATAATAATACATTTAAAAGCGTTCAATTTAAAAGTAGGGCAATCCTAATAAACGACTGTAAAAAAAATTCAAGGTGGAACGCAATGGACAATCCGGTTGCTCTGACATGCTAACTTAAATGGCAAGAAGTACTTCTCAGCGGCCCGGTAATGACATTTGAGTATCTTTTAATTGGGTTGTGGCAGGGCGTTTGAGATAACCTGCACCCTAACTCTTCACCCTGCACAGCTGGTACATCTTTACAAACTTAATTAGCAACTATCGCTTATAGCTACAGGCTTATTAGCCTGTATATATATTTATTTATTTCAAAGAAGGGTCGAAACGTTCGTTCGTTAATTGACTTCGTTAATTTTGACTGTTGATAATAAAGTTTAGCGTTTTTACGACACGCTTGTGCTCTTATTGCCCGTTTAAGGTCTTTTCTTTTATTTATTTCAGTATAAAATAATTTTTAAAACTTTCATATTAATTCTGATTGCAGACGGACCTTCGGGAACACTAGCGCCTTCTTCTTTTAACATGAATAACTAAAAATCTATATTTCGGCTAATTTTACCGAGTTTATAAATATTTAATTATAATTATCTGGGTGACTCACAAACCTTTTTAATCACCCTTCATAACTCTTCATACAAAATACAAACGATTCCGTATAAAAACTTTTATTAATTTATCTATTTCGGCTAAATGCATGGTGTAAAAATAATTAATTAATTACAATTAAACGAATGACTCACAAACCTTTTCAATTGCACTTCAAAAGTCTTCATACGAAATACAAACAATTTCATATGGTAGATTCTTTCCCGGATATTCATTTCCGGTCAAATACATACGAATGTGTTGCGCACGTGGATTATACACATTGTATATGGGACTTAGAGTTTAACGCCGATTCCGAACGGCTAGATTTTTTAGAGAAGTTTTCTTGGCAAGACATAGGCCTAGTTTACACCGATCACTTGATACGCGTATTAAATAGTAAGTAACTAGTAAATAAGTCTGATTATTGGCTGATCAGTTCAAATATATTTGATACGCGTATCAAAAGATCGGTGTAAACTAGGCCATACTCTCGGTGGTTTGCCATTACCTTCCGAGAGAAGAACGAGCGAATATAAGTCATATAGCTGTATTTGTAATGTGTTATATTTCGATGTCAGCAAATTTACAGCAAATATATGAAAACACATGCAATGCATTAGTTTGCTCAATATACTCTATCACGCTTGGCTATCTGGGTTATGTATTTGATACGTACCATTGCCGGGCCTCGGTTTGAGTCGCATGTCCAGAACATACAGTTCGGACTCCTTATCTCTATTCTTCATGGCCGGGGCATATTTTTTCATCATCTAAAATATATTTTGGGCTAACTTTGAAAGTTAAGCTTGCTTATGACTTTAATGTTGAATTAAATAAACCAATACTTGTTGGCCATCTCCCACTTATGCTACACCTCTCATGTCTCCTTACAGTGCCAGACTAGAGTCAAGCTCAACAGGGTCTTCTTTCCCCGCTAATTTTTCCAAGCCCGTTCCCTTGGCAGTGGTTTCGCTAGATAGTAGATAGGGACAGTGGGAATCTCGTTAATCCATTCATGCGCGTCACTAATTAGATGACGAGGCATTTGGCTACTGTTAAGAGAGTCATAGTTACGACCGCACCGGGGGGTCTGGGGGGGCGGTTAGCCCCCCCAGAATCCTCCCGTGGTCGGAGTGCAATCAACGTCAGCAGTACTTCCCTTCGCGCTAGAATCGGAGCCGACACCGGGGATTTCCCCCTTACAGAGCCCATACCTGACGATTACGTACTCCCGGACAAGCCGACCCTTCAAACGTAGGGGTACGGTTTCCCGTAACGCACATATGACTCACTATTGTACCTGTGGTGTTCCCCAGGTAGCAGGGTTAATCCTGCAGCGAGCATGACCTACTCGGATTAGATCAGCTCTACTGACAGGACCGGGGTGCCAAGGCACCCCACTAACAGGTAATGCGCAACATGAGCTTCATAGCGCTAACCCACACTAGGCCCTCTATGCCGCTCACTCGGCTATGCGAAACCTCTGCCCCTACGAGTCCGACACCATCTGGTAGGGCACCGGTAGCCTCCCGGTGGGGCTCCCTACCCCCGTAGTACTCGTGTCGAGCGATCTTAGCTCACGTTTGACGAGTTGCCGTCGCTGGTGCCATGCCACCAGCTACCACGTAATCGCACGAGTCACCCCGTACTGTTAACGCGTCGCTCATCGGTTGCCCGGGGATCCGGGATTCGGCAGCAGTCGACGCGCCTTAGGAATATACGGCACGTGGTGCGCCATATACCCCGCTCGTATTGGGCACCTCCCACGCACGAGCACGCCGCGCTCGCCTCGCGAAACGCTACCCTGTTCAGTACTACCGGCTGCATCCGTTACCCAGCTACCTGGGATTGGGCAGCAGCCCAGCAGTTTTATGGGTAAAGGGCACAGGGTGCACCGTTTACCCGCGCTTGCTTGAATTTCTTCACGTTGACATTCAGAGCACTGGGCAGAAATCACTTTTTCCTTAGTAGTATGACAAAAAGCAAGCAGGCAAAGACTAGATATATAGATATAGATTATATGCAAGCATTAACATTTGTCATTGAAAAAGTCAGAAAATACCAGTCTCACAAAAGTTATATCGTTTAATAGATTAAAGAGATGATTATAAGAGTTGTTTTGCAATATTTTTGTGTTACATTTAAGGAGTAACACCACTCTAGAGGCCCAAAAATTAGAAAAAATTTTTTGTAACTAAAAAAAAGTAAATAAAAAAATCTATTTAAGAGACTTTATTGTACGTGTCTTAAAGTGTATAAAACAATTTTTTATTTTTTAAATGGCGACGCTGGAGCCTTGTAAACGTAAGCGTTTTTTATTTTTGCGGGAGGTGCTCTGGAGCTTGCAGCATAAGTGCCAGCAAATTTTGACCTGGAACAAAAATACCAAAATATTTCATAATCTGCATTATAATAGCTAGAGAAATAAGTAGGGGATTTTTAAAATATTGTTTTTCATAAAAATTGCAAGCATTTAAAAAAAAATAATTTGAAAATTTCAATTAACTTTTTTTTAATGCTTGCCATTTCTATATAAAACAATATTTTTAAAATCCCCTACGTATTTCTCTAGCTATTATCATGCAAAATATGAAAAATTTTTGTTTTTTGTTCCAGGTCAAAATTTGCGGCACTTATGCTGCAAGCCCCCGAGCACCTCTCGCAAAAAAATGCTTACGCTTACAAGGCTTCAGTGCCGCCATTTGAAAAATAAAAAATAGTTTCATACACTTTAAGATACATGTACAATAGTCCTTTAAATAGATTTTATTTACTTTTTTTAACCACAAAAAATTATATTTTTCGGGCCTCTAGAGTGGTGTTACTCCTTAATTACATCTAAATATGTCCCATGTATTGTACGGAAGTAGCGGTATGAGATAGGTTCAAATAAATGCTACAGAAAAGATACATATTCCAGAAAAAGTATGTAACTTTATCGTATTTTCTATATACTATCTCACATAAATGTAATAAAATTGTATATGAGAAAGTTGCTATACCATATTAATTGACAACATAATCCATGTTTAAAGTGTCCGAACGTGTCCCACTCTAACCTATGTTAAACTTGTAATGATGCATAATGATCTCGTGAGTGAGTCAATAATTACCCTCTATTTCTATATAATTTATTAGAATAATAGCAGAGAACGTACAATTACATCATTTTTCAATATAGTCCCTTTGCTTTTCAATGCACTTCTTCCAGCATTCCGCAAACTTGCATATACCTTCGGGAAAAAATGTCTTTTAATTTGTCCCTCAGCCATGTATGCACCTCTTCTGTCATACTGCTATTTATACTATTCAAACGCTTCGGAAACTGGGTTTTGAGCATCCTGCATATAGATTTCGCTCCCTTGGATTACCATCTATGTGGTCCACTTAAAAATGTCTTAAAAAGTCGTCAATTTTGCCACAGATTAACAAGAAGCGGTATATATACATGACTAAAAAACAAAAAATATTTTTTCCAAAAGTATATACAAGCTTGTGGAACGCTAGAACAAGTGCATTGAAAAGCAAGGGGGCTGTTGAAAAATAATATAACTATAGGAGTTCGAGTAAGATGAAATACTCTCATAAACAGAACCACCGCAATGTCTAGAATATTAAGTGTTACAATTTAGCGGACAGCAGTGAAATTACTAACTGTCGGCCCTATAACATAACATACAAAGCAGCAGCGTGGCACAACGTGTCGTTAAATAACAAATTAAAGTTGAAAATTTGGCGGGTAAATATTTATCCTTATAAACCTCCCCTTAACGACCTTCTCCTTCACATATATTGTAGAGAACACTCTCCTGAGTAACCTTCAGAAGATTTTAGCCGTTGCTCGTTGTTTATTAAAAAGTTATGAACAAATTTAACTGAAAAATATAATAATTTGTGTCAGTATTACTAAGGGAAGTAATTTGCTGATATGTGTATAAACAGTACACACACATGTAGGCAGGGATGAGTGGGGGTGAACCTCGGTTCGCGTGGAAAATTGAAAACCCGAACCGTACACTGATAGACCTCATTTTGTCTTGTAAGTAGGGGTGGGGCGGACCTCGCTTCGCGTGGATGATTCTCTAAACATTGTATTTTCCATAAAAAACAAGATCCATCCCACCTCACCTCATCCCTGCTTATAAGGCGAAACAAGGTTTATCATTGTACGGTTGAGGCTTTCAGCTTTTCACGCGAACCAACGTCCACCCCCACCCAACCTTACCTGTAGGGGAGGGGCGGTTGCCCCTTTTTTAATCATTTAAATAAGCAATGACCGACGATTAAGTTTTAAAGAAAAGTTACTCAGGGTCATGTCTTTGACAACAGAAGCTTTCCAGCAAGCGACACAAGTGTCGTTTTGTCTTTGTTACTCATTGCCAAAAAAGAAAAATAGAACAACGTTTGTGTTGACTTGTGTCGCTTGCTGGAAAGCTCTAATATGTCAAGGTCAAGATTATTAGAGGTGCCTCCCTTTACCTTCATTTTTACCCTTTTCTGTGCTAACTATTCTCTGCTTCAACAAAGAGACTGTTCAATATATTAACTAGAGTCTCTTTAATAAGAGTCTGGCCACACAGCAGCAACTTCCGGCATTTTTGGTAAAAGCAAAAAAACAGAAAGAGAAAGAAATACAAGAGAGAAAGAGAAAGCTATATAAATGTATAGCGCTTTCTCTTTCTCTCTTATATCCTGAACTTCAAGTTCAGACTCTGATTAGAGGGACTCTAATATTAATGATTCACTGCTTCAAATAACTCTCCTTCGTTCATACATGTATGTATTATTTCCACATACATATTAGTCGTTTATGCCTTTCAATACTCAAAATAATTGCTATATTTTTCAAACTTTTTTTGTTAATAATTTTTTAATAAAGAACGAGCGATGGCTAAAACCTTCTGAAGGTTACTCAAAAGGGTGACCTCTATAATATATGTAAAGGAGGTCATTGAGGGAGGGGGGGGGTTTGTAAAGGTAAATTTTTGTTGCATGTAAAACTAACATAGAACTTTAGCATGGTACATTTAGTAAGTGTCATATGGTGTATTTTATACAATGTTCTATTTTATACAATGAAAAGTTAAAAATAGTAGGTAATGTTGAACAAGTCGAGATAGTAAAAGCAAAATTCTACAGCTTAACAAGACGAGACTTGAGATCCATGGCCTATCAACTCACTATCCGGAATAAGCTAAAAAATCCATTTCATTTTGGAGAAGCTGGTAAAGATTGTAATAAATTACAATACAATAAATGTATAATATAATAATTATTATAGACTATTTTATTATTAACGCCTTCTTAAATACTTATTATTAACGCCTTAAAACATAATAAAAATTATTTTTTTGCAAAATAAATAAAGTGTCAAACACGTTGTATCAAACATTTGGTATTACAACTCAACGTAAAGAAAATTCAGCTATCTTTAATAGTTTTCAAGTTGTATTGAAAAAGGTTTGTGGTGGTTCAGAATACCCAAACTTTCTCTGCGTTCTCTATTGGATAAAAAAAGGATAAAGAATTTTACTTTATATACCCCAAGGGGCCTTAAAGGGCGTTTTGAAGGGACGTACCCAACCCTAACCTCTAATTCATCCACTACCTTACTGTTTCCCCCTTTGGACCAACGGTTTAACGTCTCTTCCGAAAAACGGAGCCCAGTTTTCTCCGCATCTTGCACGGAGGGGCGCGGTTTTTTCGGAAAAAAAAACTTTTCCATGATTCATGGCTCTAGTGGATTCGAACCTGTTTCCTCAGATTACGAGTCTGGCGCTCTACCACTAGACCACACCGCCGCCCTGCGTTCTCTATTGTTGTTCTAATAAATTATAGAAATAGAATATAGATACTTATTGACTCATCGTCGTATATTGTAACAAAAAGAATTTACAGTAATACGAGAAATATACGATCGCTATGATATACAATCAAATTAGATTAAATTAAATCCATTTATGATCCGAGCTTGGATCTTGGTAGCCTAATTATTATACCTATATATGTTTTGTATATTACTGTTATATACCGACCGTAGTCGAGATCGGGAGTTAACGATAGGTGGCGTGATGTACGTGACCGGTAGTAGAGTCCCTATAATAAGAGTCTGGACAGTCTTTGGTTTTGAAGCAAAATGGCGGTAGTCAGACTCTATTCTAGGAACTCTAGTTATCGATGTATGTATATACATTGTACGTATGCACGCGGTCAAACTGCAATTGCATATCAGAAAATATAAGACGTTTTTAAACTGATCTACTATAAACAGGTGAGCCTATACATTATGTTTTAAATTTATTAAGTTAAAAATAAATAAAAGCAGATATACAGATACTGTGAAGTAACAAAAATGATAGTCTAACCTTCTCATCAATCATTACATCTATTAATGATTTAAATGTTATTACTTTGCAGAAAATATGACTGGTTGTTGTGTCGTTGGATGCAATAATAATAGTGAAAAAGGTTTTTCACTAAGAAGATTTC
>NW_020224737.1:0-1289 GCF_003070985.1 Temnothorax curvispinosus
CGTGTTGGCTCGTGGCCGCGTTTGGCCATCCTGACAGCCCTTCGGGATGCAAAATGATGTTGCCGCGAGCGACAACATATCTTAGATCAGACCGCGAGCAGTGAAAGTAAAGACACGGACTCCTACAGCACCTTGTGTTCAAGAATGCCATGGCACCCTGCTGGCTGGCTCCTACGGCGGTGCCCTATCGCCCATTTCGTTTTGTCTCCGTGTCACATGAAAGAAATCGCGGGACCAGTGTCTCTCTCGGCGGCCGTGAAAATCGCGGTAAACTCCTTTTTTTTTCGTTTTGCTCTTTTGAGAGAAGAACTGTCGTTTCGCCCGACACGCTGGCCGATGCGAACAACGGCAGGTTTCACGCGCAGTCTCAAACACAAAAAATCGACAAATAAAAAAAAGCATGAATCTCGCAATAAATAAACGCCAGCAGAATTTCCGCGGCTATTACATGAGCGAACGATCTTCAATCCGAATCGGTTATCATTATGCAGATCGTGGAATAGTCATCGGAGTTTCGACAACTTCAAGTCCTCTCGTGGTAGTAACTTGCGAACAATATGTATGAAATATAAGAAACTGACGAATATATATATATAAACATGAGAAATAGTAGCAAACTTAATAGGTACTAAGAATTTTAATTATGTCATTTTTCATTAAAAATAATATACTCGATAGAAAATCATCAATACATGTTGAATGTAGCTGATAATTGAGAAAAGAATGAGAAAGAAATGAATAAGAAGAAAAACTCTCCGACATATATATAATTTGTATTCCTTGAATACATTTCTTTAATGCCTCAAGCGATTGTGTTTGCGAATGTCGCTGCAAAGGCTATAAATTGCAGCGATCTACGAAGCTTTCTTAATCGTTCTGTGGCAAGAAGTATTCTTTCAGAATCAAAATTAGTATTCTTTAAATCCCACATTGTATTCAATAATTTAAGACAATAAAAACAATTGTTAGAAGAGATAGATAATAATAATGTTTTTAAAATATTATTTTATGTCAATTTGTAACACCTGTTTTAAATAACGAAAATTTTAACAAATAATGGAATTATTATCAATACATATATATTTATACATGTTTCTAAGCAATAGACGTATGATTTTAATGAAGCATACATAAGTTTTTTATTTATTAGCGCATTAGTAAAATAGTAAACTGAGATAGAAAATATAGGAATATGTCAAGAGAAATAACGAAGAAGGAAGGAGAAAGTATGTAATGCTATATTAATCCCAAAAGGGACAGACATCCTTAAAAGAATAAGAAAGCGCCTA
>NW_020224738.1:0-4236 GCF_003070985.1 Temnothorax curvispinosus
CCACCGGAACATATTTCAATAACAGATGTTAAATGTCGTTAAATGTGGTTGAATTACAAGCGAAAATATATAATTAATGAAGAGCGAAGCTTCAAGATGACAGGCGGAGAATAAAATCATATATTGTTAGAAAAAATTCAGGCCGGTTTTACTTTGATAAAGTTCGGATTGTCGCATTATCTTCGCGGAAATTTAAGAAAATGTGCGACATGATGGTCTTCCGTAAAATTCTTCCGAAAGAAATATCAAGTCTGCGTGAGTGTAACAAGGCCGTCATCGAAATACGTACTGGTAGTTTCGAAATGCACCGTATAGGAGACAGAGAAGAAGCGAGAGGAGACAGTTCGCGACTGTACTCGAGAGACCATAACGCGGCACGTTTCTGACCGTAGCTACGATTTTTCACTTCGTCTGGCGAGAATAAATGCACTCCCCGACCATTTACCGCGAAACAAGTTTTGCGGTCGAACGTCGATACATCGAGCGATGCGAGCGAAGACAAACGTCGACCAAGTCTCTGGCCGGGTAGCCGATTGCCGCCCGTTATCCCGGGCGAAGTTGCCAGTTTTGAAAAGTTAAACGCGTCCCGCGGGGAACCCGCACTGCGCTTCTCGGCGCGTCAATAATGCAGGTGCAAGAAAAATCAGTTGCCACGACGCTAGCTCGTCAAGCGCGTCTTTTTTATTTTATTTTTCGCAGAGACTCGTTGACACCCCAGGGACTTCTTTCGCTAGCCAAGCTCAGCCCTGAGTCGCTTTATTCGAGTAAAATAGTAATTTCAATTCGCGAGAGATATATATCTATTTATTGACTCTCGACGTCGAGAATCCCGAGGCGAAGTATAACGCCAATCGTCATCGACGTAAACGAGTCGAGTCGACGTCGAGTAGTCGTGCAAGTTGGTCCAAAAGGGGATAGCTGTAAATTTCCGCGACAAACTTCGGCGGAGATGCGACGTGAAACTTTCGCCCGCTCGCATTTTCGATTTATCGCTTTGTCGAACGCTCGAGACGAATCCTAGATATAAAGAAGTGACGATCGCGAGTTGGAGCACTTTAGAAACACCGTTCTGAAGGGCATCGCCGTTTTATCGCTGCGAGAACTCGGGGATGAGAAAGCGGAATGGAAGGCGTTTAAAGAGAAATTTCATTATCAACAAATACAAGTACAATCAGCAGGATGCCTCGAGCTGTTCGATGACTATGTACAGCGTGTAAAAGTTTTTAGAAAAATTTAACTATGTGTGGCGGGATGAGAAAAAAGAGAAAAAGAGAGAGTGTGCGTGTGAGAGAGAAAGCGAGAGAGATTTGCGAAACCTGTACGATGAAAATATATTGCAATGATTAATGCATGGCCAGATATTAAAAACGCTATGAAAATGAGAAGATGATAGAGAAAGTTTTAATAAATTAATTCTTAATGCTATAAAAAAAGACAAGAGACACTATTGATACCTACTACCTAAGAAACATAGTATATATATATATATAAATATATGATAATATACACACATTTACACAATCAGAGAGAGAGAAAGGGAGAGAAAGAGAAAGAAAGAGAATAAAAAAGTGAAAAAACGAGAAACGTAAACACATGTACATGGCATCCTATGAACGTAACTATAAATATATACCGATATGTGCGTAATTACATTAATATCTATGAAAATTAGGCATCGATGTACTTGCGGACGTAAAACGTGCATGAGATTAACTCACTTGCTATTACCTTATATGAGAACAGATAAATATATACTATATTCATGGGATATCCCAAAATGCTACCGCCATTTCCTTCATTTACGAATTGTTTGATTAATTTTCAGCCCAGCTTCTTCTAATTCTTTTATCTTTATAATACTGGACACTTTAGAAAGTAAGGACTATTAAAATAACACTCACAAAACAGATTGAAAAGCAAAGTTTCGTTAAGCATTAACAAGAAAAGTTTTCAGCCGCTTATAATTCGAAAACTACTGACGCCTCGACATTTTCATTAATTGCCGAAATCCAAATTGATCAAAGAATTCTTAGAGAAAAAAACTGGCGATAGTTCTGGAATATTCTGTATGTAACAAGAGAAAGAGAGAGAGAGGAAAAAGTATGAATGTATGTAAAAGAATGCGTGTATGAAGAGACCTGTGCAAGAGAATGCAAAGAGAGTAGGAATTAATTAATCGAGAATTTTTTAAAGAAAGTCGAGCCGCGTTTTTCGAGCGCACGCTCGTCGGCTTCGACGAACTTAGGAAAATATTTACAAATGATACATTCACTTGAGAGAAGTTTTAGTTAGAGAGTGAGAGAGGTAAATTTAGATCGTGTATAAACTAATTTTAGGAATTTTGGTTGGTTTGATGT
This sequence comes from Temnothorax curvispinosus, assembly GCF_003070985.1. Classification (NCBI taxonomy): domain Eukaryota; kingdom Metazoa; phylum Arthropoda; class Insecta; order Hymenoptera; family Formicidae; genus Temnothorax; species Temnothorax curvispinosus. The sequence continues at coordinate 2,358 of NW_020224738.1, forward strand.
TAGAATTGACCCGGGAAAACGTCGAGTCGATCGTCGTAGAAGCGCGTGAACTGCGGCAATAAAATCGAATCGTATCACTAATGAGGTCGTGTCCGCGTATAATTATGGTCAGACTCTTATCGCGACGACAGTTTGCAAAACGATTTTTCCCTTGAACTTGCTCACTGGCTTGTCGAAGTGTATAGCATAACTCGCCCTTCGCGATTAAGCGGCTTTACATTAATTAGACGCGCTTGCTCTGCTATGAAACTCAAATTTTACGATACTGTACCGCATAAGCTATTGTAGCAATGAGTCAGCAACATTTATACGCTCGATTTCTTATTATTAATAGATGATTGTTGAATTTTTAGCATACACGTGTATAAGTAAAAAAGTAAAAGAGATTGTTACGAGTGAAAAAGAAAAGTAAACGTAAAAAAAATATATATTTAAAGAGACATCTCTCAAAAGTAAAGTTTGCAAATATCATGGATTTACGCGCCATTTTACGGCGTATGAGCCAAGTTATTAAAATGATTAGGTAATCTTGCAAACTTTGGCCGATAAATGCGAGAACTGATAATCCGCGACCTCGATGAAGACGAGAGATTCGATTTTATGTGTCGATTATTAAAAAAAAAAAATTGTTACTTCGCGCAACGAAGCGTGTTTCGCGAAAAGCGAACGAAGACGATCGCAACGGCGACGATTTTATCTACGTTAATCTAGAAGACATTGCTGGAACAATGATTTGTACGCCTTCTATGAAGGACCCTAGAGTACATTATGTTACCTAATACTCGTAAGCACACATTATCTAATAAATATTATTTACAAAATCAACCGGGCTATTTACACGATATTTATTTTATAAATCCCCGAATATGAATTACGTATAAAGTTTCGCAATTAAAATGTTCAATACATTCGAGCAAATAAATAAATGATTGCTTACGATATTGCGGATGTATTAACGGTACTAAATTTAATATTTATTTGAAAGATAAATTTTACCTCCGTTTTAATTGGAAAAGTATTTATGGAAATTATTTTATTGTTATTCTTTCTCTAAAGTTTTACGCACTTCGAGCGAAAATATATGATTTCAATAAATTAAAATGGATCATCTTACAGCAATTTATAATTTGATTTCCTAGGCTCGATCTAGTAAAATTATAATTCTTGATTTAATAAAAAAATAAATTATACAATTTTACTCTTCTGTTAAATAAAATCTATAAATAATAATAATAATGAAATAATTTACATAAACCGTTTTCCAATTAAAACGAAGATAAATTTTATTCTTCAAATAATACATTTATCAATTCTTTTTTAAATGAAAATTAGATGATATGTATTAAATTATATAAGTTGTCATTAAAAAAAAGAAATAATGCTTCGTATAATAATTAAAATTTGTTACTATAATAATATACATTTATATAGACATCAACCAGATTGAAACAAGTAAGTCTCGTCAGTTAAAATTAGAGCAACAATATTTCCATTTCAAACTATTCCTTCAATCGAACGGAATTAATCGTCCCGATGCTAACGAGTTGACGAAACAAAGCGTAAAATATGCAGATAATAGTTCATTTTCAATCGAAATTAATTTACAATATAAAAAGTGGAATCTTCGACGTGTATCTGGTTCATAATACGTTAAACGTTTCGAGTATCTGGCCTTGATGTTACCTTGGTGTTTGTGGAAAATAAGCGTCCAACGGCAAGGCCGTCGAACACCGTGTTATTAATCACGCGGCAAAGCTCAAGCCGATAACAACGTGTCACTCCGTGTTATACCCATCGAAACGCGATTATTTCCTACGAACTATTAGCCCGATCATCATCTCGTGTGATTAACTCCCGCGATTAACGATTGTAAGTCTCT